>NW_028156031.1:0-127144 GCF_963993115.1 Abramis brama | reverse complement strand
TCAATTCCGACAATTTTCTATCTCTGTATCTAAAAATATTAGACTGTTGCATAAGGTCACACAAAATATGTCGCTTGTGAAATCAATCATACAATATAGATAAATGCTACAAGACCGAACTTACTGAACAGAAACAGGACTTAATGATAAGAGCCAATTAATAAGTTAATTTTTGCAAAAGTTAAATACCTTATAAATAACACTATAGAAACTTAACACTATGTAATCTTTAAAATCAAACAAATGACTATGTTTTGATGATGTTTATTTTCCAATGTAGTTTTCGGATCAGTGATGGCGATCAAGAAGGCAGCAGAGCAGACTGGAGCTGTAGCTGGTCCTTCTTTCAGGCTTTCTGTCACTGCAAATAAATTTTGTCTGTTTTTTTGGGTTTGGTTATTGGGTTCAAAGTTTGGGTTTGGTTATTGGGTTCCAAGTTTGGGTTTGGTTATTGGGTTCCAAGTTTGGGTTTGGTTATTTGGTTCCAAGTTTGGGTTTGGTTATTTGGTTCCAAGTTTGGGTTTTTTGGTTCAAAAGTTTGGGTTTTTTGGTTCAAAAGTTTGGGTTTTTTGGTTCAAAAGTTTGGGTTTTTTGGTTCAAAAGTTTGGGTTTCTGGCTCTTTTTTTTAGGTGCGTTAGCAAGCTGCTTATGTGCGTTTGTTTTGTTTTGCATGGGCAGATTGCAGAGAGGTTGCGTTTGGGTGCAAGCAAGCAAGCAGAGCAGCGGCGTTTGTAATGAAAGGCCAGTTATTTTATCAGTTTGTGAAGAGAAAGTGGAGAATGGCAAAGGTTTAAGCAAATAAGCATGATAAAGGTTTGAGTGAAAATAGATATAAAGGTATTGATAGGATAGGACAGGATAGACAACACACACAAACACAAGAAGAACAAAAACAAGTTAGTTACATTCTGAACACAAACAAACATGCCTAGTACAAGAATAATTGAATCATTAAATGTAGGCTAAATAAGAACTGTACAACATTGCCATCATATTAATCATGAATTGTGTTTAAGTGCTACCTAGTATTTCTATTCTCTTTCTATTTCTATTTCTATACGCTTATATTTTAAAGTTGGGTAATGTAATCCAGCTTTAAGGGTTAATTCTTGAAAAAAAAATTATTTTCTTTTTTTTTATCTTAATCATCATTCCTTACTTTTCCTTACTTTCACTATAAAGATATTGCAAAAAACACCATGTATTAAATCTGAAATGTTTAACAATGTAACTTACCTAGATGGACAAGATGTCCAATCTACTTTAGACAACAACAAAAAAGACAAAGTAGATTTGTTCACAGCTCGAACAAAGCCTGCAAGATCACATTTAACAAAAAGTTGACATTGTTATATATTGTCCTTCAAGATATATTAAGTCCATCCAATAATAATGCATTAACACGCTGCAGTTATTTTCTTTCTACCAATCAAGTTTTCAACCTAATTAAGTAAAATCAAATACATGCAGTGGAAATGGGCAAACAAATTGCCGTAACATTATTCTAGCACTTACAAGGAAACTCTTCACCAGAGAGAGCGAGTTGGACAGGAACACAGCCTGGATTAGCAGCTATGCACTAAAATAGAAAAAATTGAAAAAATGAACTGATTATATGCATTTATTTGTCCGTTAAACTGATGTAAAATGACAGAAGAAAAGATTAGGCTTAAACAATATATGATCCTGTGGCCCCTCTGGTGGACAACACTACTATTACAGCCTTCAACTCAGCATCAGAAATTAATGAAACTAAGCATGTTTCCTAGAATTACTCTTTACATCAATCAAGGAAAAATAATTAATACTAATAGATAAATTATAGTTATAGCCCTAAACTATTCCTTTACCTTTTAACTCAGATTATTGGCTTTGGCCACCAAACAGTAGTAGTACATGGTACCAAACATCATACAATCAGAACATTTGAATGACTCCAAATAAAATGTACTGTGAAACAAAAAATGTATGTACACACACACCTGTCATACAATGATGATGGCTCTTAAAAGAGCCTTTAGTTGCACTTATATGGCTTATGTTTTTTTCTTTTTCTCTGCAGCAGCACAGCCTGGATGTCGGCTGCTGTTCAGAGAAAAAAGAAAAAAGGAAGAAAAAGAAAGTATTACCATAAAGATGAAATAATCACCAAAAATCATCTAAAATATATAATATTACATTGGTGTGTGAGAATTTGTAAAGTGTTAATCAAAAATAATACTTACATAGCAAAGGAATGCAATGTAAGGGCAAATAAAAAGGTTGAAAATGACCTGTTTTCAGAAGTGTAAAAGGAAGAAGAAAACAAAATCAATGTGCAGATGAATTATATACATTATAAAGAAAAATGATGACTGACTAATTAATATCCTATGATCATTATTATTATTATTATTATATAATATCAGACTGCAGTAAGTCAAATAGAATACTTAGGGGTATTTAGGATTATCTAAGTGTTTAGATTATCAGTCATAATGTCTAAACCATTCGAGGTAGACTGACCACGAGCTATGAGGTTGTGAAACTAATGTTTTTGCTCCTGTAGAAGCTATTAGTTCGTATGAAATCAACCTTGTTTTAAGAAAAACATGTTTTATCCGCGATCTTATGGGGGGAAAAAAACTACACTACCCACAATCCTAAGCGGAGCAGCACCGTCTCTGATTAGTCCAACTCGCTGTTACCATAGAAACGTTTACCTTACTGGCGAACGGCTAGAGCGAGCTTGATAGTTTGATACTTTCAGAGAATGTTTTGCCTTCTTGGCCGTTTTAAAAACGTTTTGTTGGCTTGGTCCCAGACTTAAAACTCTCTATAAAATCAATTTGTGGGTCAATGTTTAGCTCTATAACAACAATGGCAGGCTTAACGACTTCACGAACCGCAACTACCACAATGTTAACAGAAAGTAAATAAAGTTAATAAAAGGCTGATTTGACGTTGACTTGACTGACAGGACAGCTGTTTCGGTGGTTGCCTAGCAACATAAACGAAGCTCACTGCACGTTCTGTGTGATCGGGGCCTAACTTTTAACAGTTTACCAGTGTGGTGACTTATCATTATGGACGGCCCTCCACCATTCATTAATCATACGTAATGAGATAAGAATGTTTGTAGGTTGGTTAGGTATTAGATTTAAAATTTAAAGATACATTTCCTCAGAGGATAAGGGGCTATTTGGCCGGTTGCTTTTAACACCAACGAGTAATGATCATAATCAGGCTAAAATGGGTGTATTTTTAAAACAATAAAATAAATTAATTCACCACTATTTTTATTACGAATTTTAAAAAACAATTGTGAGATATTTCTCAAATTCCAAACGCTTACCTGACGGAAGATGACAGCTGTTGATTGACTGTTGACAGAAACAGATGATTTCAGTTGAATGAGTGACAGGTTATTAGCTGCAAAGTTCCAGCAGTCTCATTGGTTATAATCAATCACGTGCTGAAGAGCTGATAACGGTCATTTAATTTAATTTTTAAAATTACATTACTGAGCATTTGTTTGTCCATTAATTTACCCCCTCCTTTTATAAACATTTAAATAGATATAACATAACTAAACAATGATAATCAAGTAAGTAAATTAATCATTCAATTATTTAAAACAATAATTATTTTACTGAAAAACAAAAGTTAATTTCAATTCATCTGTAAGATATGAAAAACTGGTTGAAGAGTGACCACTGCTCGATAAAACAACCTTGCTAAGAAATTAATTTCTTGCTCTGAGATGAAAGTCTCACCTAATGACCTTGATTATTCTAACTGACTTTGACATTATATGTTCATTTAAGAGTTAAAATAGTCAAACATTCGCTCACATTTAGTGATGCACAGATATCCTCAAAACATTTAAATTTATGGAGTTAGATGAATTAAAGAGAGATATATATATGAGAAAATGTATTGCATTTAACCCAAAATACTTTGCCATGAGAAAACACTGAACACGTGATGACCTTCCTCGCTACTCGGATGCCCACCTTGGGCTGAACTAGTGTGAGCCTTACACATCCATTAAAATACATACACTTCATTCTAGCATATGATGAATGAATGTTATTTATGAATTCATATGCATTAACATAACTGGTTGATTAAAAACAAGTTCAAAACATAATAAATACAATTATTTTATTAAATACATTATAATAAGTACAATTCATTAAAAAAAAAAGTGCAACATAAATTAATAAAAATAAAAATCATTCCATTAGGCATCCCATGTACTGTAGAAAAACAAAACACCAAGACAAATTCGCTTTGTTAGCTGCATGATCTTGTTAATCAAGATAGAATGTACAATGAATTCTAATACTTCTACCTTTTTTTCACATGCTTTGTCTGTTTGGTAAGATGGCAATACAATGTGTCCACAGTCAGCTTTTTCACTATATTCATAGAAAATATAATTAACATGATATAACAGTCAAATGAAACTCTTATTACTTAACCTACCAAACATATGCAATAAACACCCATTTATAAGAATTTTCAACTAATGAGGACCACTACAATGTCCTCACTAGTTGTTTGTCATATTTCACTATATTAGGGAGAGCATTTGGCCATTTTGGAGATTTTGGAACTCCAACATGGCAGCCATGTGCAACTAGCCAATTACACACTCACTGTCCCTCTCATTCCCCCTGTCTGTCCCTGTCCCAATATCCGCACTTCTGCCCGGGGACCCTCAATGCGTGTTTCCGCTAAGGGGTGCAAGACCGAAGGGTGTCCCCAAGGGCGTAGATTTGGTTTGAACATTGGGGGGGGGGTTGAAGTTTGGGTATGCCTCCTTTTCATGTGATCATGGTATAAATATCAGGGGGGTTGTAATGCATAGATTTAAATATTGGGGGGGTTATCTCCCCCCCAACCCCCCCACAAATTACACCCCTGGGTGTCCCGATCCTCTAATGGTGTTCTCCAGGGGTTCTCACACACACAATCTCATGTGTTGCACAAATGCATGTCTACACACACAAAAAAAATCTGCTTTGTCATCATGTGGCATGGCGATACCTTTTGATTGGACTGCTGCCAAGTATAAGACCCCCGGACCCCCTCTATACTTCACAACTCGGCAACAAGTTTCTAAGGTGAGTCGCTTTTTACTTCTATATAAACTGTCAAGACAGGCAGAACAGAGAACAGAGGTTGTGTATTTTTTTTACCATTAATGAGGATTTAGTCTTAGGTGTTCCTGACAGGAAATTGTATTTTACATTATGAGTGTAATTTGAAATAGGTTATATAGAAATGACAGTAATAAACATTTTGACAGGATTTAGTCTGTGTTCCTGACAGGAAAGTGTATTTTCTGAAGTATTTTTTTTACTTTTTTTACATTACGAGTGTAATTTGAAATAGGTTATATAGAAATGACAGTAATAAACATTTTGACAGGATTTAGTCTGTGTTCCTGACAGGAAAGTGTATTTTCTGAAGTAATTTTTTAACTTTTTTTACATTACGAGTGTAATTTGAAATAGGTTATATAGAAATGACAGTAATAAACATTTTGACAGGATTTAGTCTGTGTTCCTGACAGGAAAGTGTATTTTCTGAAGTATTTTTTTTACTTTTTTTACATTACGAGTGTAATTTGAAATAGGTTATATAGAAATGACAGTAATAAACATTTTGACAGGATTTAGTCTGTGTTCCTGACAGGAAAGTGTATTTTCTGAAGTAATTTTTTAACTTTTTTTACATTACGAGTGTAATTTGAAATAGGTTATATAGAAATGACAGTAATAAACATTTTGACAGGATTTAGTCTGTGTTCCTGACAGGAAAGTGTATTTTCTGAAGTATTTTTTTTACTTTTTTTACATTACGAGTGTAATTTGAAATAGGTTATATAGAAATGACAGTAATAAACATTTTGACAGGATTTAGTCTGTGTTCCTGACAGGAAAGTGTATTTTCTGAAGTAATTTTTTAACTTTTTTTACATTACGAGTGTAATTTGAAATAGGTTATATAGAAATGACAGTAATAAACATTTTGACAGGATTTAGTCTGTGTTCCTGACAGGAAAGTGTATTTTCTGAAGTATTTTTTTTACTTTTTTTACATTACGAGTGTAATTTGAAATAGGTTATATAGAAATGACAGTAATAAAAAACATTTTGACAGGATTTAGTCTGTGTTCCTGACAGGAAAGTGTATTTTCTGAAGTAATTTAACTTTTTTTACATTCCAAGTGTAATTTGAAATAATTTATTAAGAAATAACAGTAATAAAATAGCCTGGTTGACACCAGACCCTTCTCAGTTGTAACAGAGTGGGGGAAGGTTTATTCACAGCCCATTTCCAAAGGGCCGTCACCAACGGATGCCGCTCAAATGCAATTGGATAGACCTAAAACCAATCAGAGCGATCGTCATCGTGTTGTCACGATGACTATCGCTCTGATTGGTTTTAGGTCTATCCAATTGCATTTGAGCGGCATCAGTTGGTTATGAAGAAATGACAGTAATAAAAAACATTTTGACAGGATTTAGTCTGTGTTCCTGACAGGAAAGTGTATTTTCTGAAGTCATTTTTTTACTTTTTTTACATTACAAGTGTAATTTGAAATAATTTACTAAGAAATGACAGTAATAAAATAGCCTGGTTGACACCAGACCCTTCTCAGTTGTAACAGAGTGGGGGAAGGTTTATTCACAGCCCATTTCCAAAGGGGCGTCACCAACGGATGCCGCTCAAATGCAATTGGATAGACCTAAAACCAATCAGAGCGATCGTCATCGTGTTGTCACGATGACTATCGCTCTGATTGGTTTTAGGTCTATCCAATTGCATTTGAGCGGCATCAGTTGGTTATGAAGAAATGACAGTAATAAAAAACATTTTGACAGGATTTAGTCTGTGTTCCTGACAGGAAAGTGTATTTTCTGAAGTAATTTTTTTACTTTTTTTACATTACAAGTGTAATTTGAATTAATTTATTAAGAAATGACAGTAATAAAATAGCCTGGTTGACACCAGACCCTTCTCAGTTGTAACAGAGTGGGGGAAGGTTTATTCACAGCCCATTCCCTTTGTAAATCACCTCAGCGTTTGTGATTGGTGCCTCGATTTGCATTTAGTCTAAGGAGTGTTTTAGAAAATACACTTTCCTGTCAGAAGTAATTTCTTTACCTTATCCTTTCTTACTCTCTGGAGTGTCAGCACATACTGCTGCCAACTACCAATGACACACCTGTGACAAAGGGAGGAAAAATTCAAATAAGTGCATATCTAAAAATTCCCTGATGCCAAGCTAAAATAAAATGATTTTCATGATACCTGACATTCATATGCCATAAGTGCAGACTTTTACTTTAAAGTTAATCATTACAACATGATAATATATTCACTAGTGAAATGTGTAATTTATATTTATATCTATATACCGGTAGCTGACATCAATAAGTATCATGTTATCACTCAAAGTAACGAGAGGGCCACTTCTGACAGGATTTTACCTTCCTGTTAGAAAAGTTAATTTTTCAACAGTATAGGAAGTGTAACACTATAACAGGTAGCAAGGCTATTTATTTTACAAACTTAAATCTGAGTTTAATAAAGTCATGACAAGCTAATTGATAGTTCATTTGACAAGAGCCTCTTTTACACTATTTTAATGAGCGAGATGCTGAATTCATTTGTTAAAAATCTAAATCTGGACTAGAAATCAGCTACAGGTTTAGCAACACTAATCATTTGAGTCTGATGGAGGAAAAGAGCCTAATATTTGTTAGCGAAAATAAAACCTGATGTGATTGTTATAAATACTCAGTGTGCTATTGATGTGATATTTAGTTTTGCATGTTTTGTGAAAATAAAATGAACAACATTCATAAGTATTATTATTTTACCCACAGATGACTCAAACTAATAGCCCTTACAGCCGGCCCGCACCAATGAGGTGCATCTGTGTGGCAAACAGGACTGTCCACAGGGGTACAGCCTTTGCCCAGCAGGAAGGTGGCGAAGTAATAATCACAGCCACAAAGACGACGACAACAAGTGCACTCAGCACTGGAGGTGCTAAAGTGTATTTAGCACCCAAAAGTGGAGAAGAGGCCGAATTTGAGCAGGGTGGGACATTTGTAATAAAAAATTACTCGCTCTCGCTCAAGTTCGGCCATGAGTGCATTTTCTTGGGTTCGGCGTCAAGCAAATTCAAAACGGCACCAATTAATCTGCCAGAAGACGCAAGGGCAAGAGCAGAGGAGGCTCTTTGCCCATCTTCAACATTTAAAAGTGGGGATGACAGTGACATATTCACAAATGGATATGTCACCCTTGGTGGCTATGTGGAGAGGGTGAGTAAAAATGTCATACTTAAGAATGATATACGCGTTGAGTTCTTTATTTAATTATTATAATGTTATCTAAGACAACATGTTTAACACATACAGTCTTATACTGGTAAATTATTGGTAAATTATTGGCAAATCACCAGTTAGAGATCATGTGTGAACAGGATGTGATTCCACAGGGCTGATTACTGTAAGCTTTTTTTTTGTCCTGTGTAAACATCTATTAAAGATGTGCATCTTTACCTATTAAGCCTCGCTTTCTTTTAAAAAAGACAGTTCATCAAAATATGAAAATTCATAAAAATTCATCATTTACTCACCTTAGAAGCGAAAATCTCTCTCTCTCCCTCTTTGTAGTTACAAGTGGTCCGCATGACAGCAGTCAAGGGAGGTGAAGTCCCCATCCTAGACCTTCATTTGATGACTGCCGGGAAACTTGTTGAGGTGTCGCTGTGGCGGGATGAAGCCCTCGTAGATATGAGGATGGGGGACTACATTGAGGCCACACACCTGAAGCCAAATGTCTGGCCCAATGGGAGGTCAAAGATGAACTCCACCTCATATACAACAATCAAGGTACATTGTTGTTAAGATACCTAAAAGGGATTAAATGAAAATTAAAATCATGTCAATTTATGCACATAAAAATTTATCATAAACCTGTCCCCCATAGACTGCAATGCAACTTACATAAATGTAAAGATTCCACATTTCACTTTGCAGGTCTCAGAGAGAGCAGTGAAGACCGTTGAGGTGGAGGTAATCGGACTGTCAGAGGAGGCGGACATGTTCATCCTCCTCGATTCCGATTACGGAGAGTACAGGATGCCATCAAATTTGTACATGGGTGGCAGCAAAGAGCTGCTTGGCGAGCTGCCCATGACTTTAATTATTGACCACTTAAATTTTAAAGTGGTGAAGTTCAGCAAAAAGTGAATGAAAATTCTGCAAGTATTTACTCATCCTTAAATTGGTACAAACCTATAGTTCTTTCTTTTGCTGGAACACAAAATAAGATATTTTAAGGAATGCTTGTAACCTGACATTATGTGGTCCTTGTTGCCTTCCATAGTATTTTTTTTTCTATACTATGGAAGTCAATGGGGACTAGCAACTGTCTAGGTACTGTCATTCCTTAAAATATATTATTTTCTGTTTCAGCAAAAGAAAGAAAGAAATATAGGTTTGTTACTTTGTATCAATTTATAGATGAGTAAATTCTTGAAGAATTTGAGTAAACTATTCCTTACATTTTTGGTTTATTTGCCTTTTTTATACCATGTTTTGGAAGTTCAATTTTACATATATTTTAGTTGTTCAAATAAATGTTCCTGTTATAATTTAATGCTATGGTTTCTTGCTATGTTTTTGTACTTCTCCATTTACTCTCATCTCAAAACAGAGTGTCCAGAGCGGCGCTTAATGGGGCAGTAAAACTGAAATAAATCACAATCATCACTGTTAGTTTTGTATGTTTTAAACGCCATGCCTTTGTGGATAAATTCATGGTGAGAATTTTTTTTTTAATAATATATTTGCTAAAAAACTCCTAATTTATCTGATTAAGAAATAAAAATAAGTACTTACATTTTCTTGGATTCCTGGAACAAATAAGCCTTTTTTATAGCCGGCCCTCACCCAAGCGGAGAAGAGGCCGCATTTGAGGAAGGATTACATATGTAATAATTACACTGTCTTTTAAATATTGGCATGAGTGTATTTGTCTGGGACCCACATAAGCAAATATTTAAAAGTGCTCCACTTACTCTGCTGGAAGAGGGAAGGGCAAGGGCACAGGAGGCTCTTTGCCCATCACCATGCTGGACGAGTGGCGAGGACAGCAATTTATTCCTGTGTTTGTAGGTCCTCTTTGCATGACTCTGGTTCTGAAAGGAAAAAGGTTTTAAAGATCCAGAGCAGATCTTAATGGGGCAGAAAAACAAGCGCACTGAAAAAAAAAAACACAATCATCATTGTTTGTTATATTCATTATTTGTTTTATTTTAAGGAAATAATATTCATGGTTAAAAAAAAAAAAAATTACTATTAAAAACTAAAAACATATTAGGTTTAACTTTGTTAAAATGTTTCTCACAGGTTAAAACCAGCACAATCTACTAAAACATGCTTTAACGATAAAGAATTGATAGAAAGAACATGTTTCACAATAATAATAATTATTTATTATTATTATTACTAACCATTTACATTGGTTCAAACAGGATTCATACCCTTATTTGAGCATGGATAACATCCTATTGTACCTCATTCCCCTTTTAAACGCCTATTTGTATGATATTTTAAATCAAGTAACAAGATAGCCTGTCATTTTCATAAGGAAATCAAAATTAAGATTTTTTTTAAGAAAATATCTGATCACCTAAGAATTTTCAAGAATTGCACTAAGGAACATTCTTAGAATTTATCTTAAGAATTTTCTTAACTTCTTAAGATTTTCATTAATCCAGCCCAATATACTTTCAAATAAAAAAAAAAGCAAATCTAAATAAAAAAAATAGTCAAAATAATAATAACATTATAACTCTCATGTAACTAAAATGTAATGTGATATGCCACTGCAATCGATAATTTATCGGACTGGGCAAATGTCTACTGTCCATTTAGGTATGAACTGATTGTTTTTTCTTTACTGTTATTGTGAAGCGTTCTTGAGCTTGGGAAAGGCACTATATAAATTAAAAATAGGGCCGGGACTCGATAAAAAAAAAAAAATCTAATTAATTAGAGGCTTTGTAATTAATTAATCGAAATTAATCGCATTTTAATTGCATATAAATTAGGGCTGTCAATCAATTAAAAATAATTGTGTAGAACATGTTATTGAAATAATGTTCAAATGTTCAAAGGGTGAGCATTGAAATAATTGTGCCTAGCAAATAATCAATACAATACAATTGAACATTATTAAATTATTGAACATTATTAAATTATATACATTTAATATTAAACATTAAATTATAAACATTATTTACACTTGCTTTACAGGTTTTTAACATTACTTCATCTGTTTTAGAAAGTATTTTTAGACTTGTTTTTTCAGAATAAAACTTGTTTTACAATCTTGAGCATGTGTTATATTTTGTATTAAATGTGTTTAATTAAACCATTGCTGCAAGTAATTTGATAGTTAACAATATTTTAGTGTACAGTTAATCACAAATTCAGTCAGCATTGTCATGACTCATGTTCCAACTGCAAACTAGGTTGTAATTGAATGTACAATGTTATTATCCCATGATGAAAGGTAAGACGGTGAAACAACGTCACGATATCAACGTTGATTCAATTAGCAAAACCGAAGCATAATTCAACATTGGTTCAACGTCGACATACAATCTTTATTCACCCATAAAGAAGAGACGGTGAAACAACGTCACGAAATCAACAAAGAAACAACGTCACGACATCAACGGTGAAACAACGTCACGATTTCAACGTTGATTCGTTTTGCACAATCGAAACATAATCCAACATCGATTAATGTCTGTCTGAGGTGAGCGGCAAAAAATCCCGCGAATCCGCAGTTTTTTTTTTCTTCATCGATAACTAATCTAAACTCATCTTGTACAAAAGGCTAAGCTTTAATGACGCTGGTGCCCTCTGCTGGACATTTAATTTGTTGCACTTTATATTATTTCTGAATCACCTGACTATCATTCCTGTAATTTCATTGGTTTAGATCGGGAGAACTGAATGTCAATAAAAATGCGTTCATGCCGAGACATGTAATGTTGCTAAATGTCGCGGCAGTTTTGTAATGATCTCCGTGCTGATCTGGTCCGATTTCTAGCGGATTTTTGCTCATACTGTGTGCGTACATCTTAAAAGTAAGTAGTTAAATTCTTTCACGTATATTTTGGTAGATTTAGTTGCTGCTACGTTATATTGCAATTCTAAAAGTTTGTTTATTCCTTTGAGGTAGTCAATGCACACAAGCTCGATCGCACATTCATTTCAGCATAAAACAAGCTGAATTGGACTTTGAGTGTTACTTTTTGAATATTATGTGATGTAATATTATGTGAGTTTATTTAAAGTGAATGCGTATAAACCTGAGGTAAATGTACAGCTGCTGGATATAAATATGTCCTTATATCTTTATGCTATTGCATTACTTTTATTCTGTTCAGATTACGGTTTCTGCCTCATTGTATACTGTATACTGTATATTCATTATTGTTATTATTGTTCATATATAGAACCACACCCATACTGATGTATGAAGCAAAGACAACAGTAAAGAACTTTATTGTGGACATGGACCCAGTGATTTATTGTTCTGCCTGAACAATCTGTAACGGTTGTCACCTAGTTTAAGATCCGCACCTCAACAACTTTCATACAAAATTTGGTCCTTCGAGCCGGATCAGACAGCTATTACAGTATCACCATGTCCAGAATAGAAAGACAGGCTACCTCAGATCAACCAGTGGTTCGACCACGTCGACAAGTCATCCCACCAAGATACTTAGATGACTTCTATGTTGACTACACAATGCCATGTCAGCTACTTCATTCTGATGAACAGCCCACAAATGGTGCAACTGGACCTGAACCAGGTAAAATGCCTGCCTTTAAAGAGTTCCCACGTACTGAAAGCGGACCAGAACCAACGAAAGGTATGAGCACTGGATCAAGTGAAAGGAGTTCATTTGTGGAGACATATCAAGATTTGCCACAGTCACCGCCACAGCCAAGGCCCCGTACTCGGACTTCTCCAAGGCGAATAATTGATGCAGAACAGAGAGTTCTCTCCTCAAGTCCATATACAGCAGCCACTGAGGGCAGGCCAGTTCTGCCTAGAGATCAAGACGATCTTCCTCTGCCCATGAGGGCACTGCCTGTAGATTCACAAGGAGACCCTTTGCATTCTCATCCAGTCAGTCACAAAGAGATTGATTATCTCACTGACAACCTAGGAGAACTGAGGCTACCAGGCTCTGCAAATCGGCTAACTTCTGGTCATCCTTTCTCTTCTTATGGACCAACTCAAGCCCAGCACAAGCTGGCTCATCAAGAAGATGCTACATATCCTCATCTTGGTATTAGGCATGTAGACAGACTACGTGGTTACTACAACACAGACCACAGAGGCCATAACTATCTGTCCACTGAACAAAGAGAGCGCAGCCAATCTCCCCCAGCTGTTCAGTTTATGCCTCAGGACTACAGCCAAGAGACAGCAGCTACTTATGGGACTTATAAAAATCATAGTCTGAACAGTAGACCCGTCAGCTATTTCCCTTCCACTGAACCACACGGTTATCAGCAACCTCATCATGGTTATTCAGTTTCAAGTCCAGTCCACCAAGATGAGAGACTATCTCCGAGGGATACATTAGCTCACCATGAACGCTATGAGAGACACTCAGACTGCTATGGTCGATCAGCTCCTACTCCTGCAGACAAATCAAGATTTTTGACCCCACGACAGTACGCAGATTATGCTCAGCCTGAAACATATCAGCCGTACCACCCAGTGCGTCCTCCTTCTCCTCCATATCCTCATGTAGAGCCCATCTACAGAGGTCCCATTCCCACCATTCCTAATTTTTGCAGTGAGGATCCCAGAGAGTTTGCACGACTCAAAATTGCACTGGAGAATTTGCTACCTGTTGAGGCTACAGAACGTTTCAAGTACCAAATACTCGTTGATCATCTGAAACAGGAGAATGCTTTGCTCATTGCAGACTCGTATGTCAACAGCAGGTACCCATACACCAACACCATGAGGTCTCTAACTGCACTTTATGGTCAACCACATCAACTCGCACTACAAAGAATTGCAGAATTGATGGATGGCCCAAAAATCAGGAGTGGTGACATTAAATCTTTTAGGATGTTTGCCCTCAAAGTGCGCGCATTAGTTGGAATGCTGGACCAACTTGGAGCTAAAGGATGGACAGAACTCAAATGTGGGTCACATGTTTCACGTCTTCTTGCCAAATTGCCACATGATCTTAAAGCAAACTTCAGAAGGTTTGTTAACCCCATGCAAATCCCAGTTCCAACACTGATAGAACTCAGCGACTGGCTTGAATATGAACTCAGAATACAAGAGGATGAGACACAGTATGCTAGTAATGTAAGCAGAGCCTACTCTCAGCCACAGAGAGACCAGCAAAGGAACTTCAAACCAGTTCAACGATTTGCTACTGTCTTGCATGGTGGTGAACAGAGTAAACCGGCAAGTGCTACAGCAGTCAAGAAGGAGAAACCCACAAAGTACTGCCCCTTTTGCAACACTGTGCAGCATTACTTCAGTCAGTGCGCTAATTTCAAACTGCTGAATCAAGATCAAGTGGAGTCCTGGCTGAAGTCAAATAAGAAGTGCTTTAAGTGTGGCCGTGATCACCAGATCTCACAATGTAATCTTAAAGCCAAATGCAAAAAATGTGAAAAGAGACATTTAGAAATACTGCATGACTTCAATGCTAAAGTTAAGCATGAAACACAAGCTTCAGCAGAAAACAGTTGTCTTGTGAACTCAGAAGTAGAGACTTTGTATCTGGACAGACCAACTGCAAGCAGTAAAGTTCTTTTGAAGGTCAGCCGAGTGATCTTGAGAAATGGTGAGAAGGAACTTGACACATACGCCATACTGGATGACGGCTCAGAGAGGACAATGTTACTGTATGAAGCAGCACAGCAACTTGATCTTCAAGGACTTCCCGAAGATGTAGCCCTCCGTACTGTGAGACAAGACATACGGATCGTTCATGGGGCGGCTGTTTCATTCTCAGTAGCTTCTGTGTTTCAGCCAAACAAACCCTTCACCATTGAAAGAGCTTTCACAGCCAAAGAACTGAGCCTCGCAAAACACACTTACCCTGTTAAGTTGCTGCAAAAGAAATACAGACATCTACAAGGTCTGCCTATTCCCCCACTGCAGCAGGCTCAACCACTCTTACTCATTGGCTCAGATTACCCGCATCTAATCACAGCCACAGAGCCAGTACGTCTCGGACCTCCTGGTGGTCCTGCCGCTGTGAAAACCAGACTTGGGTGGACTCTGCAGGGCCCCTCAAAATTCCTTTCCACTCAGCTCTCACCCCAGCAGTGTCTATTAACCTCCACTTTGTCACCAGAAGCCGAACTGTTCAACAATGTACAGAAATTGTGGCAAATGGACACACTTCCGTATAGGAGTGAGAAATTGATCACGAGATCAAGGCAAGACACAGAAGCAGTGCAAATTCTTGAGGAGAAAACAATCAGGGTGGCAGTCGGAGACATTCAAAGGTATGCAACACCCCTCCTCTGGAAAAGAAATCTTCCACCTTTGCAATCAACTAAAGAAGCAGTAACAGCTAATTTAAGAAGCACAGAAAAACGCCTTCTGCAGAACACAGATCTTGCGTCAGTGTACCTTAAAGAAGTGCAGAAACTTGAGAATTCGGGCTATATCTCAAAGCTGACACCAGAGGAAACAGATAAAAGCCATCGCGCATGGTACATACCACACCACATTGTTCAACACAATGAAAAACACAGAATTGTCTTCAACTGCTCATTTAAGCACAAAGGAACAAGCTTAAATGACCATCTTCTGCCTGGCCCTACACTTGGATCAACCCTCTTAGGAGTACTTCTGCGCTTCAGAGAAAATGCTGTTGCTATTAGCAGCGATGTAAAAGGAATGTTCCACCAGGTGTGTTTGCTGCCGGAGGACAAACCCTTTCTCCGTTTCCTTTGGAGAAACTTGGACCAGCAAAGAGCCCCAACTGTTTATGAGTGGCAGGTATTGCCTTTTGGGACAGTTTGTAGCCCCTGTTGTGCAACCTTCGCTTTGCAGAGACACGTTTATGACCACAGCACTCCAGAAGAAGATGTGCATGCCTCAGTAGAGCACAACTTTTATGTAGACAACTGGCTGCAAAGTTTCCCATCAGTTGATGAAGCACAGACTCTTGTAACTAAGATGCAGAAACTTCTATCGGAAGGTGGCTTTGAATTGAGGCAGTGGGCCACTAACACTCCATCAGTCATTGCTCATTTCCCGGATGAGCTGAAATCTGCAAACAGTCACCTTTGGTTCACTCAAAGTGGAGCAGACCCACAAGAGATGACTCTGGGCCTACGCTGGCAGTGCTCTTCAGATGTTCTTGGTTACAGATACAAACAACAGGAAAATTCTGTACCAACATTGAGGAACATCTACAAAACCCTTGCAAGCCAATATGACCCATTAGGCTTCCTAATTCCATTCACAACAAGAGCCAAAATAATTATCCAGCGTTTATGGGACAAGAAACGTGAATGGGACGACCCAGATCTTCCCAAAGACCTACTTCAGGCTTGGTTGACTTGGCAGAGTGAACTGACGCAACTACCACATGTCACATTCCCAAGATGTTACACCAAAGTAAATACTGAACTACCAGTTCGCAAACGAACCATGCATATATTCTGTGATGCATCAGAACGTGCATATGGATCAGTTGCATATATAAGTTCAAATGATAAACATGGTGAAACTCAGGTTGCATTTGTTGCTGCGAGATCGAGAGTAGCACCCAAACGACAACAGTCTATACCGCGACTCGAACTCTGTGCTGCCCTCACTGGTGCTCAGCTGGCTGCTACTTTGAGAAAAGAACTGACCATCAAGATTGATCAAGAACTATACTGGACTGACTCCACAACTGTATTGACTTGGCTTCAATCAGACTCATGCAACTATAAGGTGTTTGTCGGAACGCGTGTGGCTGAGGTACAAGACCTTACAAACCCAAAAGCCTGGCGTTATGTCAATTCAGAGTTGAACCCAGCAGACGACATTACCAGAGGACTCACTCTCTCTAAACTCACAACACAAAGCCGCTGGAATCAAGGTCCACAGTTCTTAACTCAGCCAGTTAGTGTTTGGCCCAAACAGCCACTTGATGCCGCAGGCGATGATATCCAAGAACACCGCACTTCTACTTTCTGTGGAACGCTATCCTCCAGCCAAACTGATATTCCAGATATCTCTCAATACAATTCACTTCAAGATCTGATTAAGGCTACTGCTATTTACCTTCATGGGGCGGCAGACGAAAGTGAACTCTCTGCTGACGACTATACACAAGCTGAACAGGAACTTCTGAGACGTGCTCAAGTTGAAAGCTTCCCAGAAGAAACAGCCCAACTCCAGTTAGGAAAACCTGTATCTCGCTCTAGTCGTCTTCTAACTCTAGCCCCAGAGTATGATCACAAAGCCAAATTAGTCAGAGTAGGTGGACGCCTCCGCAGATGTAAGCACTTGGACGCAAACACTCTTCACCCCATTGTCTTAGATCCTACTCACCCTCTTGTAAAGCTTCTGATTCAACATTACGACAACCTCCAGTTACATCCGGGACCTGAGCGCGTGTTCGCAGAACTGAGACGGAAATATTGGATCATAAGAGGCAGAGAGGCAGTAAAAAGACACCAGCGCAGTTGCTTTGAATGTAAGAAATGGCGAGGGAAACCAGAAATTCCCATGATGGCGGATCTCCCCCAGTCCAACCTTAGACTGTTTCGTCCAGCTTTCTATTCGACAGGCATTGACTGTTTTGGCCCCTTCCAGGTTAAGTTTGGACGCAGATGTGAAAAACGTTGGGGAATACTGTACAAGTGCCTTACTACCAAAGCTGTTCATATTGAACTTCTATCGAGCATTGACACAGACTCCTTTCTTATGTCGTTAAGAAGGTTCATAGCTCGCAGAGGGAAACCATATGAAGTGCTCTCTGATAATGGCACAAATTTCAAAGGAGGTATTACAGAACTTCAGAATGCCTTCAATGCACTTCACCCAACCTTGAAAGTGAATCTGGCTTCTCAACAGATTCATTTCCGTCTAAACCCACCAAATGCACCGCATTTTGGTGGATCGTGGGAGAGAGAGGTTAGGTCTATCAAGACAGCACTACGTACCGCGCTTGGTTCTCAATCTGTTCCAGAAGAAGTACTGAACACGGTACTTGTGGAAATAGAGGGAATATTAAACTCCAGACCATTGGGATATGTTTCCTCAGACATAGCAGATATAGACCCAGTGACACCTAATTCCCTCCTCATGGGACGTCCAAATTCTGCATTACCACAAGTTGTCTATCCGGAATCAGAAATGCTCAGTCGTAGGAGATGGCGTCACAGCCAGATTCTAACTGAAAACTTCTGGAAATGTTTCATACGGCATTACCTCCCAGAATTGCAACGACGACAAAAATGGCAAGGAGAATCAGAAAACCTTCAAACTGGTGAAGTTGTGATGATTGTGGACCAGCAAGCACCCAGAGCCCTATGGCAAATAGGTACTGTAGCCAAAGTAATTCCTGGACAAGATGGACGAGTCCGCACAGCTGTAGTGAATGTCAAAGACAAAAGTTACACAAGACCTGTGGCTCGTCTGATTAAACTGCCTGCCCTACCTGATGACACCAACAAAGATTAATGAGCCTTTTCTTTATTTTCAAATTTGTTACACAAATTTGGGGGCGGCTGTACAAAAGGCTAAGCTTTAATGACGCTGGTGCCCTCTGCTGGACATTTAATTTGTTGCACTTTATATTATTTCTGAATCACCTGACTATCATTCCTGTAATTTCATTGGTTTAGATCGGGAGAACTGAATGTCAATAAAAATGCGTTCATGCCGAGACATGTAATGTTGCTAAATGTCGCGGCAGTTTTGTAATGATCTCCGTGCTGATCTGGTCCGATTTCTAGCAGATTTTTGCTCATACTGTGTGCGTACATCTTAAAAGTAAGTAGTTAAATTCTTTCACGTATATTTTGGTAGATTTAGTTGCTGCTACGTTATATTGCAATTCTAAAAGTTTGTTTATTCCTTTGAGGTAGTCAATGCACACAAGCTCGATCGCACATTCATTTCAGCATAAAACAAGCTGAATTGGACTTTGAGTGTTACTTTTTGAATATTATGTGATGTAATATTATGTGAGTTTATTTAAAGTGAATGCGTATAAACCTGAGGTAAATGTACAGCTGCTGGATATAAATATGTCCTTATATCTTTATGCTATTGCATTACTTTTATTCTGTTCAGATTACGGTTTCTGCCTCATTGTATACTGTATACTGTATATTCATTATTGTTATTATTGTTCATTTATAGAACCACACCCATACTGATGTATGAAGCAAAGACAACAGTAAAGAACTTTATTGTGGACATGGACCCAGTGATTTATTGTTCTGCCTGAACAATCTGTAACGGTTGTCACCTAGTTTAAGATCCGCACCTCAACAACTTTCATACACATCTGATTGAGCATTGCATCATTAGATCAACAGAGTCGTGTGTGATTGGTTGTAATTCTCAAGCTGGAAAAAAAAAAGTATAATTAAAAGTAATCTTGCTGGAGCATAACGGTTACTGTAATGGTGGAACACTTTTTATTTATTTCCACATTTCACTTCAAAAGTGACAATCGCAATAAATTAATTTGGATTGTGTAGGGGGAATGTTTTACCCCCTTATAGAATATGCATTTTTGTCCATTTTGGAGGGAGCAGGGCAATTGTGTCTCAAATGTAGCAATTTAATTTCCTCCTCTTTCCTCTTTACCTGTTACTGTTACAACGCGCGTCCATCCCCACATAAGTTGTTCTTACAATATAGCCTAATGTTCGTATTATTACGAGTTTTTGCCATAAAGAGAGATTTAAACTATTTGTTCAATCGTTAACTTCAAACTAATTTAAAAGTCTTCAAACTTTCTTGTCCAGACTCGTACATTTGTCATGCATTTAAAGGGTAGCGTTTCCCCATTAACTAGACTGCCACAGTCGAATCTGCCCCGCGATAGCTTCATAATGAACAAAAAATAAATACAAATAAACTTAACATTAAAACATATTAATCCTATCGAGAGTGTTTAAAACTTGTTTCAAAGCGAAGGGTGTAGCCTACTTGTTTTATCACATCGTGATCTGGTGTTTTCTGCGACTCAGGACGGCGTGGTCCATGTAGGTCAAAACCACACTTCTCGCCCCACTGGTTCCCTCGAGATTTTTCTATGGCGTTTTAGAGTGCGTTTTCAAATATGGAGTAGCCTAACATCACATAAATTACACACACCCATACAGAAAATTTAAAGATTTGAAAGCATCAGGAATGTTGAAAACAGGGCTAATTTATAGTCTATTTAGTCATTACTAATTCGCCTTTGAGCTGCATTAAACGATGCTACATCGGTTTTTCATCAGCATTGCAAAGATTAATTTTGACACTGATTTCATCAACTCTATTGTGTCTTTTTACAGTAAACGTTTTTGTGTATCACAAATCAAGAACAGTTAATGAATTAGTTTAGCTTTTTACGCATTTGAAAATCAAGACATTGTTATTTTAGCATGAAAAACAAAAGGATTATAAATTAATACCTTACTTACATCGTATATGCTCTTTCCCACGACATAATTCCAAGTCTGACTGACTAAGGTGAGGAGCACATGGTGTTGAAAACAGCAAAAACTCCCGCGAATCCGCAGGGGGGGTTTTTTCCACCGGTAACTAATCTAAATTAAGCTGATTGGTTATTGCGTGATGAGCTCAACAGAAACGTGTGTGATTGGTTGTAATGCTCAACGCTGAAAAGTAATCTTTGCAATGCATGACACGTGATCATCTTAACTGTAATGCCGCAACACTTTCCATTTATTTTCACATTTTACTTCAATAGTGACAGTTGTAATAGATTAATGTTGATTGTTGTAGGGGATTATTATTTTACCCTTGTCAAATATGCAGTTTTGTCCATTTTGGAGGGAGCAGGGCAATTGTGTCTAGCAATGCATCAAACTGTGTCTAGCAAATGTTTTTCAGAAGAAAATGGGACATGTCTGTGCGTGTGTGTGTCTTCAAACTAATTTAAACTTTAAACTAATTTAAACTGCAAAATGTACTTCATTTAAACGTATAAACTCTAAACGCTAAACTCAAAAACTCTAAGTGTGTGTGCGCGTTCGTCTGAGTGAATGTTAAGCGAGTTAGTGTGTGTTGTGTGTGAGTGAGTGCATGTGCGAGTGAGAGTTATCTATCTATCTATCTATCTATCTATCTATCTATCTATCTATCTATCTATCTATCTATCTGTCTATCTATCTATCTATCTATCTATGTCTGTCTATCTATCTATCTATCTATCTATCTATCTATCTATCACATTAATCCATTTCAGCTACTTTAAACTTTAAACTAATTTAAACTTCAAACTACTTTAAACTACTTTAAACTACTTTAAACTACTTTAAAATACTTTAAACTTCAAACTAATTTAAACTAATTTAAACTAATTTAAACTACTTTAAAATACTTTAAACTTCAAACTTCTTCAAACTTTCTGGTCCGGCTTTCTCAAGCCAACTTAAAGTTTGTCTCGACGAACTTTTTAATCTAGTTTTATGTTAAAATCGCTCAATGAACTACATCTCTCGTCTCGCACTATGTACGTCACAAGATCCGTTGCTCGTATGTGTGTATTCTGGCTCAAAACACTCAGGCATGACGGCGTAACGTTACGATTATAATGTAAGAATATAGAAAAAATGACAGACGTTAGCTTCAGTAAAGTTTGCTTCATTCATTGAGAGAAAAGGTATGACGTCCCATGTGCGCCTTCTGGGTTTGTAGTCTTTGTAATTACGTATTTTCACAGTCTTATACCTCAGCAGTTTTACATCAAGCTGCGACTTTCTTGACTTTAAAATGCATCTTTTAAATTGACAAACATCATATGTGTAAATCAGGGGTCCGTTCTTCGTACGTCGCTAACTCATTTAGCTGGATTTGATTGTTGGCGATTTGGCATGATCTTGGATTGTTTGGTTCTTCAACGCTCATCCTGGACTTGCTGTCATAGCAACAGGTGCGCAATCTTAAACCTGCTCGGGAGCAGGCTTATTTCATGTTAACAGGATTAGATCCCGGCTTCATAAGCGGAGCTGATACGGGAAGTCCAGCGCAGCGCGATAGTGCACTTTCTGAGAGATATTTTTTCTTGTGACTCGTGAGATTGTCGTTTTTTGTCGCTTTTAGGTTTAAAAAACAGTTTTTAGTTTTTTTTTGTGGCATTTCCAAGCCACGTAAGACCCAATGTTGTAAAGCAGTTTTTTTTTTTTAGGCTATCATAATTTTTTATGAAGATCATACAATCATGACCATGCCGATTACAGATATGTCACTCAGGCTTCACTAACGTGATTGGTAGACTGCCATCAAGGCCTCAATGAAGGGGATTATGTGAACAGAAAGGGGGATTATGTGAACAGAAAGGGGGTTCACAATGTAAATGTGCAGCCCAGTTACTATTGTGATTCTTAATATTCCAGATTAGTAATATTATATCAAATAAAATAAAAAGGCAGTTGACTAACATCTTCCATATCACAAATGTGAAAGCAAAATGGCTAGGATCTGTGCATGACTTAAGAATGTTCAGAGATTCACATTTATGCACATTATTTTAAAGTGGTAAGAAAAGTTCCACAATTAAATATCAAGCTCACTGTATTACATACACCTATGCTGATCCTAACAGAACTGCATTTTTTCATAGGTGATTATGACATGTTCCTGCCTGCAGACAGGTGTTTTATGACCCCATTCCCTGACCCAAACCAGTTACAATGCAGCTCTAGCAGGACAAGGGCACACAATTAAATGAACTTTGGCTAAAGGGAAGATTTCAGTGTCTGAAAAGTCTGAGGGTTGCACACCTGACAGGGCATGTGACATTGTTGCATGTGCCATATTACACAACATTGCCAAAAAAAAACACTTTTCATTAAATGTTTAATAAAAGACAAATATGCTTAGTTCCTTGAGTTTTATTTCTTTGTAAAGAAAAGCCAGTGGTCAAGTGCCTGCAACAAGAGATATTAGACACATGCCTCATGCAACAAATAAAAAGGAAAAGTTGGCTATACACTGCCCACCTGTAGGCCTATGTGTCCTCTGTCTGTGCAGACTCTTCTGTAGGCCTTTTTGTAGATGTGAAATCCTGCAACTTATATTGCAGACATAAATCATACAAGTATAAATTAAGTAAAGTTATTTATGCACTTGCAGGTAGGCTACTTCATCCATATGACAGTTATCTGAGAGGGTTTATTCACTGTCCAGTGCAATGGAAACAAATGGACATTACAAAGTCGTATAGCCTACTTTCTTTCTTTCTTTTGGAAAGTTAGAAAATGTCCACTTACTGCACATATTTCAGCCACCACTTTCTTGGGAACAGATACAAGTGTTGGTGTATTATGTAAAAGTGCACAAAAGAGGAAAACACAATGTCATTACAATGAACTACACTCTGGAAAAATGTGATCAATAACTCATGGCAAAATATTTTTACATTAACATAAGTTTATCAGTTTTCACTTTCACAAGTCAAAGCAATTCATCATTACTCAAGATTTAACAGTTGAAATGACTATACGGCCTTAATTTAATGCAGCAAAAATTATTTTACAGTGTAGGCTACTAAGATTTTTTTTCAGCCTTTTTCTTGGTTGCTTTTATAAACAGACAACCATTTATTTAACAGTGCATTTTATAAAAGAGACTATAATATAACTAAAAATTACCATTATGTAGAATATTTTTGTACTTCACTTTTATTTGTTCCCATGTTCTAGTGTGGTGACTCTGACATTACAATGAACAAAGTAATTATGCAATTATTAAAATACAATAATATAGTCTAATAAGTGATACAAACATCTAACATGGCCACTTCTAACGGATTTAAATTGTCTGCTACTTTTTGCCAGCCCTCTCTCCTGGATTTTGCAGACTTTGAGGTGTTCCCTGGCGTTTTGATTAAACATTAAAATTCCGAATAAACTTCGACTATTAGTTCTTGCTCTGCTGAGGAGAAAAACTGAGCGCGCTCTTTGGCCACGCTGTGCAGCCAATAGCAGCGTTGCTGATCAATGTTTCTACTATCGATACATATCCCCTTTTAACCAGCGCATGAACGCGCAATTATCTCAGATAACTCAATCCAGCGATACTAATCATATCCAGCAAGTGTGTTCGAAGAACCGAGTTAGCCAGATCATGATTCGCACGATGATATCATCTTGGATGTGTCATTTGATCTTGGATGTAATAAGCAACGTACGAAGAACGGGCCCCAGGGCACAATTCAAACGAGATCAAAATATTTGTTGTCTCTCGCCATTGACTCCCATACAATATTTTTCCGAAATAAGGTCCCATGGTGGTCGACCGGAAGGGGAGGGACTTAGGCTCTCTATTGACAAGCGTTTTGTAGGCGGGTACTCTGTTGAAGTTTAAAACTATTGGATCTGCCCAGAGTCACTCTGGATCTGCCATAACCAATCGCTAACCTTTGGTCGTGACGTAACCCTACAACTCAAACTAGCGCACAACCTCAACGTCATCGTTCTCAGCCACTCCCTCTGTTCGCTGATTGGACCGGTAAAAAAATGATCGGAGAAAACCAAAGAATACACCGTAATCCCAGACGTAGTGCTGAAGGGAAATAAAATTGAGCGGAAGTACGCAGGAGGGCGGAGCCAGGCTAGTCTGGCCTGCCATATAGTGGTGAAATTTTTTTTTGGGCCGATGTTAAACTTACTTGCCTATCCCTGATGTAAGTTATCAGAAATTTGTGGAAATATATTCCATTTTTCAACTTAATACTTAAAACTTAAAAAGGAAAACATGAAAAAAAATTAGATGCAGTTATCAGTCCTCACTTGACTCTGGTCTACCATTGCCATCAGATTGTGGTTTCTAAGAACAATTTGATGATTATTCTGCAAACGTAAAAGTGATGTTGCTCATATTGTGTGTGATATTTCTACTCACTGATCTGATCACACCAGGAGAAATGTTCATGCTGTGACCTGAGGAACTGCTGACAGCACTGGCGTCTGAGAGTCTGTAATACTTATCCATCTATAGGGGAAGACATACAGAATATTTATGAAATATCTATGATATTTACATTTCAAATATACTGACCGAAAGCTTTTAGTGTTCATAATATAATGCAACTAAATCCTGTAAGAACTGGTTATGAATCTTAATTCTGTCATATCTTGTTATTAAATGGACAAAACTTGAGGTGTGTTTTTGTCCTCCTGGAAATCTTGAAAATGCATAAGAGGTCAGGGAATGTTGAAGCATTCAGGTTAACCCTTTAGTAATGCGCTACAGGGGTGAAAAACTATTACAAAAACACACACACACACACATTTGGGTTTCATTTCTTTAGAAATGAATTAACAGCACTTTAGAAATGAGTTTACTGCATATTTCATCACCAAATAATTATGTCACCATGGCATTTTTGTCAAAATTGAGATTCAAAACAACTGATTAAAAAAAAGAGTAGTGGGTAGTGTTCTCTAAATGAGGGAAAAGGGAGATTATTCATATTTTTTATTCATGTAATTTCTCTTTCACACCACCAGAGGACGCATAATGTATGTAAAAAAAAAAAAAAAAGATTGTGAGTGAAAGACTTAAATGGGTTTATGATTTTTTTTTATGTTACACTAACATTTTTATGTTAGTGTGGGGCACACACTAACATGGGCTAGTTGTAAAACACTTGTTTTAAATATTTCCACACATGCCAGCATGAGAAACTTAGTGTATTTATTAGTTGCCATATCAACACTATATAGAGAGGAAAATGCATCAAAAGTAAGAAATCTTTGGAATATATCACTGAACATTTATTTAACCTTAGCATAAGTAAATTTCTTAAGTACATTTTTCATCTCTGTTTTTTTGTGTTTATTTAAAATGAGAAAAATCTGATATTGTTTTTGTAACGTCACCAGCTGGAGTGCCCTTGAGAGCCACCAGAGGGCACTCCACACCAGACTATTGTCACTCTCACAAAATACATTTCCCAGAACTCACTGCCCAGACTCATCACTGATTGCATTAACTTGTATCTCATTACCTTGTTAGTTTCAGCTTATTTATTCCATATTCACTCATTCACTCACTGCAAAGTTTTGTTTTAGTGTCACACAGCAATTCTGAGCATTCTCACGGTTTTCATGTCTCTTGCATTTGGATTTCTTGCCCTGTTCCCTGGATTACTCTTTTGCCTCTGACCCCTGCCTGTTTTGTGTGTTTGTTTGTACGGACTGCCTGCCTGTGGTTGACCTTGCCTGTTCTTTGGATTATGCTCTTCCACCTCTGCCAAGGTAACCGTCCGATTAAGGATTTTGTCAAAGAGTTTTGTGAGCTTAGCCATGTGGTTAACTTTAATGATGCTGTCTTAAAGGACATTTTTCGCCATGGACTTAATAACCTTCTTAATTATATCATGCCTGACAATACCCCTCACTGGAATCTAGTTAACTATATTGACCTTGCCATTTTGCTGAGCAGCTTATTTTCTGTGGGCTTTACGGATGAGGAGCCTTGCAAGCCCACGGTATCCTCTAAGCCTGAGCCACTTCACGTCATGCCTACTCTGGTGTTGGCAACTCCAGTACTAACACTGCTCACCAGCGCAGTCACATCAGAGCCTCGTCCCACCATGGTCGCTGCCGAGCCAGAGCTTCACGTCAGTCCTGCCGAGCCAGAGCTTCACGTCAGTCCTGCCGAGCCAGAGACTGTTCACGTCAGTCCTGCCGAGCCAGAGACCGTTCAAGCCAGGCCTTCCCATCCAGAGACCGTTCACGCCAGGCCTGCCCATCCACAGACCGTTCATGCCAGGCCTTCCCATCCAGAGACCGTTCACGCCAGGCCTGCCCATCCAGGGACCGTTCACGCCAGGCCTGCCCATAAAGAGACCGTTCACGTCAGTCCTGCCGAGCCAGAGACCGTTCATGCCAGGCCTTCCCATCCAGAGACCGTTCAAGTCAGGCCTGCCCATCCAGAGACCGTTCACGCCAGGTCTGCCGAGCCAGAGACCGTTCACGCCAGGCCTTCCCATCCAGAGACCGTTCATGTCAGTCCTGCCGAGCCAGAGACCGTTCATGTCAGGCCTGCCCATCCAGAGACCGTTCACGTCAGTCCTGCTCATCCAGAGACCATTCACGCCAGGCCTGCCCATCCAGAGACCGTTCACGCCAGGCCTGCCGAGCCAGAGACCGTTTATGCCAGGCCTTCCCATCCATAGACCGTTCACGTCAGTCCTGCCGAGCCAGAGACTGCCTGCTCCGCCCTGGCCGCCTGCAGGGTCGTCTCCTCCCCCAGCTCCACCTTCCCATGGACATGTCGGAAAATCGCGGCGTGCACAGTCGCAGCGGCTAGGAGCTCTCACAGTGGGCATAGGTTTTTTGCTGTTTTGGTAGCACTCAATATTATTGCACGCAGCTTTCAAATGGAGACACATACATATAGTCACCATGAACTATTATGATTTAGCAATGAAGCAGAATACCATCTTCCAGTGGATACATCCATCCACCCCCTCCGAGACAACCCTTCAGATGGAACAGGGGGAGGAGATGACCCTTCAGGCTGCGCAGGGAGAGGAGACGACCCCTCAGGCTCAGCAGGGGGAGGAGACGACCCTTCAGGTGGAGCAGGGGGAGGAGACGACCTTCAGGTGGAGCAGGGGGAGGAGACGACCCTTCAGGTGGAGCAGGGAGAGGAGACGACCCTTCAGGCGGAGCAGGGGGAGGAGACAACCCTTCAGGTGGAGCAGGGGGAGGAGACGACCCTTCAGATGGAGCAGGGGGAGGAGATGACCCTTCAGGCTGCGCAGGGAGAGGAGACGACCCCTCAGGCTGAGCAGGGGGAGGAGACGACCCTTCAGGCTGAGCAGGGGGAGGAGACGACCCTTCAGGCTGCGCAGGGGGAGGAGACGACCCTTCAGGCTGCGCAGAGGGAGGAGACAACCCCTCAGGCTCAGCAGGGGGAGGAGACGACCCCTCAGGTGGAGCAGGGGGAGGAGACGACCCTTCAGGCTGAGCAGGGGGAGGAGATGACCCTTCAGGCTGCGCAGGGAGAGGAGACGACCCCTCAGACTGAGCAGGGGGAGGAGACGACCCCTCAGGCTGACCAGGGGGAGGAAACGACCCTTCAGGTGGAGCAGGGGGAGGAGACGACCCTTCGGGCTGAGCAGGGGGAGGAGACGACCCTTCAGGCGGAGCAGGGGGAAGGAGACGACCCTTCAGGTGGAGCAGGGGGAGGAGACGACCCTTCAGGTGGAGCAGGGGGAGGAGATGACCCTTCAGGCTGCGCAGGGAGAGAAGACGACCCCTCAGGCTGAGCAGGGGGAGGAGACGACCCTTCAGGCGGAGCAGGGGGAGGAGACGACCCTTCAGGCGGAGCAGGGGGAGGAGACGACCCTTCAGGTGGAGCAGGAGGAGGAGACGACCCTTCAGGCTGAGCAGGGGGAGGAGACGACCCTTCAGGCGGAGCAGGGGGAGGAGACGACCCTTCAGGTGGAGCAGGGGGAGGAGATGACCTTTCAGGTGGAGCAGGGGGAGGAGACTACCCTTCAGGCGGAGCAGGGGGAGGAAACGACCCTTCTGGCGGAGCAGGGGGAGGAGACGACCCTTCAGGTGGAGCAGGGGGAGGAGACGACCCTTCAGATGGAGCAGGGGGAGGAGATGACCCTTCAGGCTGCGCAGGGAGAGGAGACGACCCCACAGGCTGAGCAGGGGGAGGAGACGACCCTTCAGGCTGAGCAGGGGGAGGAGACGACCCTTCAGGCTGCGCAGGGGGAGGAGACGACCCTTCAGGCTGCGCAGAGGGAGGAGACAACCCCTCAGGCTCAGCAGGGGGAGGAGACGACCCCTCAGGTGGAGCAGGGGGAGGAGACGACCCTTCAGGCTGAGCAGGGGGAGGAGATGACCCTTCAGGCTGCGCAGGGAGAGGAGACGACCCCTCAGACTGAGCAGGGGGAGGAGACGACCCCTCAGGCTGACCAGGGGGAGGAGACGACCCTTCAGGTGGAGCAGGGGGAGGAGACGACCCTTCGGGCTGAGCAGGGGGAGGAGACGACCCTTCAGGCGGAGCAGGGGGAAGGAGACGACCCTTCAGGTGGAGCAGGGGGAGGAGACGACCCTTCAGGTGGAGCAGGGGGAGGAGACGACCCTTCAGGCTGCGCAGGGAGAGGAGACGACCCCTCAGGCTGAGCAGGGGGAGGAGACGACCCTTCAGGCGGAGCAGGGGGAGGAGATGACCCTTCAGGCGGAGCAGGGGGAGGAGACGACCCTTCAGGTGGAGCAGGAGGAGGAGACGACCCTTCAGGCTGAGCAGGGGGAGGAGACAACCCTTCAGGCGGAGCAGGGGGAGGAGACGACCCTTCAGGCGGAGCAGGGGGAGGAGACGACCCTTCAGGTGGAGCAGGGGGAGGAGATGACCTTTCAGGTGGAGCAGGGGGAGGAAACGACCCTTCTGGCGGAGCAGGGGGAGGAGACGACCCTTCAGGTGGAGCAGGGGGAGGAGACGACCCTTCAGATGGAGCAGGGGGAGGAGATGACCCTTCAGGCTGCGCAGGGAGAGGAGACGACACCTCAGGCTGAGCAGGGGGAGGAGACGACCCTTCAGGTGGAGCAGGAGGAGGAGACGACCCTTCAGGCTGAGCAGGGGGAGGAGACAACCCTTCAGGCGGAGCAGGGGGAGGAGACGACCCTTCAGGTGGAGCAGGGGGAGGAGATGACCTTTCAGGTGGAGCAGGGGGAGGAGACTACCCTTCAGGCGGAGCAGGGGGAGGAAACGACCCTTCTGGCGGAGCAGGGGGAGGAGACGACCCTTCAGGCTGCGCAGGGGGAGGAGATGACCCTTCAGGCTGCGCAGAGGGAGGAGATGACCCCTCAGGCTCAGCAGGGGGAGGAGACGACCCTTCAGGCTGCGCAGGGGGAGGAGACGATTCTTCAGGCTGAGCAGGGGGAGGAGACTACCCTTCAGGCTGCGTAGGGGGAGGAGACAACACTTCTGGCTGAGCAGGGGGAGGAGACAATCCTTCTGGCTGAGCAGGGGGAGGAGATGACCTTTCAGGTGGATCAGGGGGAGGAGGCCTTTCCCATCCAGAGACCGTTCACGTCAGTCCTGCCGAGCCAGAGACCGCTCAAGCCAGGCCTTCTCATCCAGAGACCATTCACGCCAGGCCTTCCCATCCAGAGACCGTTCACGTCAGGCCTGCCCATCCAGAGACTGTTCACGCCAGGCCTGCCCATCCAGAGACCGTTCATGCCAGGCCTGCCCATCCAGAGACCGTTCACTTCAGTCCTGCTGAGCCAGAGACCGTTCACGCCAGGCCTTCCCATCCAGAGACCGTTCACGCCAGGCCTGCCCATCCACAGACTGTTCACGCCAGGCCTTCCCATCCAGAGACCGTTCACGCCAGGCCTGCCCATCCACAGACTGTTCACGCCAGGCCTTCCCATCCAGAGACCGTTCACGCCAGGCCTGCCCATCCAGAGACCGTTCACATCAGTCCTGCCGAGCCAGAGACTGCCTGCGCCACCCTGGCCGCCTCCAGGGTCGTCTCCTCCACCTGCTCCACCCTCCCATGGACATGTCGGAAAATGGCGGCGCGCACAGTCGCAGCGGCTAGGAGCTCTCACATTGGGCATAGGTTGTTTGCTGTTTTGGTAGCACTCAATATTATTGCACGCAGTTTTCAAATACAGACACACACATACAGTCGCCAGGAACTATTACGATTTAACAACGGAGCAGAATACCATCTTCCAGTGGATACATCCGTCCATCCCCCCCCCCCCGAGACGACCCTTCAGATGGAGCAGGGGGAGGAGACGACCCTTCAGGCAGCGCAGGGAGAGGAGACGACCCCTCAGGCTGAGCAGGGGGAAGAGACGACCCTTCAGGCTGAGCAGGGGGAGGAGACGACCCTTCAGGTGGAGCAGGGGGAGGAGACGACCCTTCTGGCAGAGCAGGGGGAGGAGACAACCCTTCTGGCAGAGGAGGGGGAGGAGACAACCCTTCAGGATGGGCAGGGGGAGGAGACGACCCCTTAGGCTGAGCAGGGGGAGGAGACGACCCTTCAGGCAGAGCAGGGGGAGGAGACGACTATTCAGGCGGATCAGGGGAAGGAGACGACCCTTCAAGTGGTGCAGGGGAGGAGACGACCCTTCAGGCTGCGCAGGGGGAGGAGATGACCCTTCAGGCTGCGCAGGGGGAGGAGACGACCCCTTCAGGCGGAGCAGGGGGAGGAGACGACCCTTCTGGCGGCAGGGGGAGGAGACGACTCTTCAGGCTGAGCAGGGGGAGGAGACTACCCTTCAGGCTGCGTAGGGGGAGGAGACAACACTTCTGGCTGAGCAGGGGGAGGAGACAATCCTTCTGGCTGAGCAGGGGGAGGAGATGACCTTTCAGGTGGATCAGGGGGAGGAGGCCTTTCCCATCCAGAGACCGTTCACGTCAGTCCTGCCGAGCCAGAGACCGCTCAAGCCAGGCCTTCTCATCCAGAGACCATTCACGCCAGGCCTTCCCATCCAGAGACCGTTCACGTCAGGCCTGCCCATCCAGAGACTGTTCACGCCAGGCCTGCCCATCCAGAGACCGTTCATGCCAGGCCTGCCCATCCAGAGACCGTTCACTTCAGTCCTGCTGAGCCAGAGACCGTTCACGCCAGGCCTTCCCATCCAGTGACCGTTCACGCCAGGCCTGCCCATCCACAGACTGTTCACGCCAGGCCTTCCCATCCAGAGACCGTTCACGCCAGGCCTGCCCATCCACAGACCGTTCACGCCAGGCCTTCCCATCCAGAGACCGTTCACGTCAGTCCTGCCGAGCCAGAGACTGTTCACGCTAGGCCTTCCCATCCAGAGACCGTTCATGCAAGGCCTGCCCATCCATCCAGAGACCGTTCACATCAGTCCTGCCGAGCCAGAGACTGCCTGCGCCACCCTGGCCGCCTCCAGGGTCGTCTCCTCCACCTGCTCCACCCTCCCATGGACATGTCGGAAAATGGCGGCGCGCACAGTCGCAGCGGCTAGGAGCTCTCACATTGGGCATAGGTTGTTTGCTGTTTTGGTAGCACTCAATATTATTGCACGCAGTTTTCAAATACAGACACACACATACAGTCGCCATGAATTATTACGATTTAACAACGGAGCAGAATACCATCTTCCAGTGGATACATCCGTCCATCCCCCCCCCCCCCCGAGACGACCCTTCAGATGGAGCAGGGGGAGGAGACGACCCTTCAGGCAGCGCAGGGAGAGGAGACGACCCCTCAGGCTGAGCAGGGGGAAGAGACGACCCTTCAGGCTGAGCAGGGGGAGGAGACGACCCTTCAGGTGGAGCAGGGGGAGGAGACGACCCTTCTGGCAGAGCAGGGGGAGGAGACAACCCTTCTGGCAGAGGAGGGGGAGGAGACAACCCTTCAGGATGGGCAGGGGGAGGAGACGACCCCTTAGGCTGAGCAGGGGGAGGAGACGACCCTTCAGGCGGAGCAGGGGGAGGAGACGACTATTCAGGCGGATCAGGGGAAGGAGACGACCCTTCAAGTGGTGCAGGGGAGGAGACGACCCTTCAGGCTGCGCAGGGGGAGGAGATGACCCTTCAGGCTGCGCAGGGGGAGGAGACGACCCTTCAGGCTGTGCAGGGGGAGGAGACGACCCCTCAGGCTGCGCAGGGGGAGGACACGACCCTTCAGGTGGAGCACGGGGAGGAGACGACCCTTCAGGCTGAGCAGGGGGAGGAGACGACCCTTCAGGCGGAGCAGGGGGAGGAGACGACCCTTCTGGTGGCAGGGGGAGGAGACGACTCTTCAGGTGGAGCAGGGGGAGGAGACGACCCTTCTGGCAGAGGAGGGGGAGGAGACGACCCTTCAGGCTGAGCAGGGGGAGGAGATTACCCTTCAGGCTGAGCAGGGGGAGGAGACGACCCTTCAGGCGGAGCAGGGGGAGGAGACGACCCTTCAGGCGGAGCAGGGAGAGGAGACGACCCTTCAAGTGGAGCAGGGGGAGGAGACGACCCTTCAGGCAGCGCAGGGAGAGGAGACGACCCCTTAGGCTGAGCAGGGGGAGGAGACGACCCTTCAGGCTGAGCAGGGGGAGGAGACGACCCTTCAGGTGGAGCAGGGGGAGGAGACGACCCTTCTGGCGGAGCAGGGGGAGGAAACAACCCTTCTGGCAGAGGATGGGGAGGAGACGACCCTTCAGGATGGGCAGGGGGAGGAGACGACCCCTTAGGCTGAGCAGGTAGCCTGGTTAAAACCAGACCCTTCTCAGTTGAAACTGAGTGTAGGGTCTGGAGAAGCTATGTAGACAAATCATTTCCAAAGGGGCGTCACCAACCGACGTAGCTCAAATTCCGACCCTTCGCAGGGAGCTTGATTGACAGGTGATCTGACCAATCATACTTCGCCATCCGCCATTTTGTCCGACAAAGCAGTCAGGAGAGTATATTAACAGGAGGATTTGAACTTGAAAAACGGAGTGTACTGACGCCTTTCCGTGGTTAAAACAACATTCCTTCTTATGTTTGTTCATGTTTATTTGAGGCTATAAATTATCTAGAAGGAAGAGATGATCGGTTCACAAGAACAGCTTTAACTGATGCTCTACAGCGATCTGTCACGGCACATTAAAGAGCAACAAAACGGTATTTATTGTTTAAATTTCTTTAAAAAAATGACCAAATTTTAAAGCTGAGACTTTGTTTAATATGTTTAATATCAAACGTAACCGAAAAGTAGCCTGCTCTGTCCTGTCTGCCAGCGTGTTGTCAGTCTCCTCTCTGCTCCGCAATGTATTTTTCACTGCGTGAGAACTCCTTCAGCGTCGCTGCACTGTCGTCATCATGTAAATCCCTCCCCAAACGTTTCTGATTGGTGCCGCGATTTCGCCGGCACAGAAATGAGTTTGAATGGGCTCTTCTCCAGACTATCCTGGAGAGAGAATTAAAATTCGCCGGAAGTAGTCTGGGTTTTCCCAGGCTACTGAGCAGGTGGAGGAGACGACCCTTCAGGCGGAGCAGGGGGAGGAGACGACCCTTCAGGCGGAGCAGGGGGAGGAGACGACCCTTCAGGCGAAGCAGGGGGAGGAGACGACCCTTCAGGTGGAGCAGTGGGAGGAGACGACCCTGCAGGCTGAGCGGGGGGAGGAGACGACCCTTCATGTGGAGCAGGGGAAGGACACGACCCTTCAGGCTGCGCAGGGGGAGGAGACTACCCTTCAGGTGGAGCAGGGGGAGGAGACGACCCTTCAGGTGGAGCAGGGGGAGGACACGACCCTTCAGGTGGAACAGGGGGAGGAGACGACCCTTCAGGCGGAGCAGGGGGAGGAGACGACACTTCGGGCGGAGCAGAGGGAGGACACTACCCTTCAGGCTGAGGAGGGGGAGGACACGACCCTTCAAGTGGAGCAGGGGGAGGAGACGACCCTTCAGGCTGTGCAGGGGGAGGAGACGACCCATCATGCGGAGCAGGGGGAGGAGACGACACTTCGAGCGGAGCAGAGGGAGGACACTACCCTTCAGGCTGAGGAGGGGGAGGACACGACCCTTCAAGTGGAGCAGGGGGAGAAGACGACCCTTCAGGCTGTGCAGGGGGAGGAGACGACCCATCATGCGGAGCAGGGGGAGGAGACAATCCTTCTGGCGGCAGGGGGAGGAGACGACCCTTCAGGCTGAGCAGGAGGAGGAGACGACCCCTCAGGCTGAACGGGGGGAGCAGACGACCCTTCAGGTGGAGCGAGGGGAGGAGACGACCCTTCTGGCGGAGCAGGGGGAGGAGACGACCCTTCAGGTGGAGCGGGGGGAGGAAACGACCCTTCAGGCTGAGCAAGGGGAGGAGATGACCCTTCACGTGGAGCGGGGGAAGGAGACGACCCTTAAGGCTGTGCAGGGGGAGGAGACGACCCTTCAGGTGGAGCGGGGGGAGGAGACGACCCTTCAGGCTGTGCAGGGGGAGGAGACAACCCTTCAGGTGGAGCAGGAGGAGACGACCCTTCAGGCTGTGCAGGGGGAGGAGACGACCCTTCAGGTGGAGCGGGGGGAGGAGACGACCCTTCAGCCTGTGCAGGGGGAGGAGACGACTCTTCACGTGGAGCAGGGGGAGGAGACGACCCTTCAGTCTGAGCAGGGGGAGGAGACGACCCTTCAGGTGGAGCGGGGGGAGGAGACGACCCTTCAGGCTGAGTGGGGGAGGAGACGACCCTCCAGGTGGAGCAGGGGGAGGAGACGACCCTCCAGGTGGAGCAGGGGGAGGAGACGACCCTTCAGGTGGAGCAGGGGGAGGAGACGACCCTTCAGGTGGAGCAGGGGGAGGAGACGACCCTTCAGGTGGAGCAGGGGGAGGAGACTACGCTTCAGGCCGAGCAGGGGGAGGAGACGACCCTTCAGGCCGAGCGGGGGGAGGAGACGACCCCTCAGGCTGAGCGGGGGAGGAGACGACCCTTCAGGCCGAACGGGGGGAGGAGACGACCCTTCAGGTGGAGCGGGGGGAGGAGATGACCCTTCACGTGGAGCGGGGGAAGGAGACGACCCTTCAGGCTGTGCAGGGGGAGGAGACGACCCTTCAGGTGGAGCGGGGGGAGGAGACGACCCTTTAGGCTGTGCAGGGGGAGGAGACAACCCTTCAGGTGGAGCAGGAGGAGGAGACGACCCTTCAGGCTGTGCAGGGGGAGGAGACGACCCTCCAGGTGGAGCGGGGGGAGGAGACAACCCTTCAGCCTGTGCAGGGGGAGGAGACGACTCTTCACGTGGAGCAGGGGGAGGAGACGACCCTTCAGGTGGAGCGGGGGGAGGAGACGACCCTTCAGGTGGAGCGGGGGGAGGAGACGACCCTTCAGGCTGAGTGGGGGAGGAGACGACCCTCCAGGTGGAGCGGGGGAGGAGACGACCCTTCAGGTGGAGCAGGGGGAGGAGACTACGCTTCAGGCCGAGCAGGGGGAGGAGACGACCCTTCAGGCCGAGCGGGGGGAGGAGACGACCCCTCAGGCTGAGCGGGGGGAGGAGACGACCCTTCAGGCTGCGCAGGGGGAGGAGACGACCCCTCAGGTTGAGCAGGGGGAGGAGACGACCCCTCAGGCGGAGCAGGGGGAGGAGACGACCCCTCAGGCTGAGCAGGGGGAGGAGACGACCCCTCAGGCTGAGCAGGGGGAGGAGACAACCCTTCAGGGGGAGCAGGGGGAGGAGACGTCCCTTCAGGCTGAGAAGGGGGAGGAGACGACCCCTCAGGCTGAGCAGGGGGAGGAGACGACCCCTCAGGCTGAGCAGGGGGAGGAGACGACCCTTCAGGGGGAGCAGGGGGAGGAGACGACCCTTCAGGTGGAGCAGGGGGAGGAGACGACCCATCTGGCTGAGCAGGGGGAGGAGACAACCCTTCTGGCTGAGCAGGGGGAGGAGACGACCCTTCAGGTGGAGCAGTGGGAGGAGACGACCCTGCAGGCTGAGCGGGGGGAGGAGACGACCCTTCAGGTGGAGCGAGGGGAGGAGACGACCCTGCAGGCTGAGCGGGGGGAGGAGACGACCCTTCAGGTGGAGCGGGGGGAGGAGATGACCCTTCACGTGGAGCGGGGGAAGGAGACGACCCTTCAGGCTGTGCAGGGGGAGGAGACGACCCTTCAGGTGGAGCGGGGGGAGGAGACGACCCTTTAGGCTGTGCAGGGGGAGGAGACAACCCTTCAGGTGGAGCAGGAGGAGGAGACGACCCTTCAGGCTGTGCAGGGGGAGGAGACGACCCTCCAGGTGGAGCGGGGGGAGGAGACTACGCTTCAGGCCGAGCAGGGGGAGGAGACGACCCTTCAGGCCGAGCGGGGGGAGGAGACGACCCCTCAGGCCGAGCGGGGGGAGGAGACGACCCTTCAGGTGGAGCAGGGGGAGGAGACTACGCTTCAGGCCGAGCAGGGGGAGGAGACGACCCTTCAGGCCGAGCGGGGGGAGGAGACGACCCCTCAGGCCGAGCGGGGGGAGGAGACGACCCTTCAGGTGGAGCGGGGGGAGGAGACGACCCTTCTGGCGGAGCAGGGGGAGGAGACGACCCTTCAGGCTGCGCAGGGGGAGGAGACGACCCCTCAGGTTGAGCAGGGGGAGGAGACGACCCCTCAGGTTGAGCAGGGGGAGGAGACGACCCCTCAGGCGGAGCAGGGGGAGGAGACGACCCCTCAGGCGGAGCAGGGGGAGGAGACGACCCCTCAGGCGGAGCAGGGGGAGGAGACGACCCCTCAGGCTGAGCAGGGGGAGGAGATTACCCTTCAGGGGGAGCAGGGGGAGGAGACAACCCTTCAGGGGGAGCAGGTGGAGGAGACGACCCTTCAGGCTGAGAAGGGGGAGGAGACGACCCCTCAGGCTGAGCAGGGGGAGGAGACGACCCCTCAGGCTGAGCAGGGGGAGGAGACGACCCTTCAGGGGGAGCAGGGGGAGGAGACGACCCTTCAGGTGGAGCAGGGGGAGGAGACGACCCATCTGGCTGAGCAGGGGGAGGAGACAACCCCTCTGGCTGAGCAGGGGGAGGAGACGACCCTTCAGGTGGAGCAGGGGGAGGAGACGACCCATCTGGCTGAGCAGGGGGAGGAGACAACCCCTCTGGCTGAGCAGGGGGAGGAGACGACCCCTCAGGTGGAGCAGGGGGAGGCGACGACACTTCAGGCAACCAGGGCGGAGCAGGCGGAGCAGGCAATGCAGGTGACGACCCTGCAGGCGGAGCAAGGGGAGGAGACAACCTTTCAGGTGGAGCAGGGGAAAGTATATGCTTACACTGTACACAAGTATACTGTACAAATAAAAGGTGTCTGAAGGAATTATGGCTACATGAACTTCTATTATAATCAACAAACTGAACCAAAAACAAAATAAGAATTGTTCATTACATATTTTAGATCCATTTTAAAACATACACTTCCATGCACTTGGGGAAAAAAGCTAGTAATAGATTAATATCAATGAATACACACTTTTTTTATATATAATACATAAGCAACATGAATAATCAACCATGTGTATACAATAGGCTATACAAGAAAAGACATCTCAACAAAATGCATGGAAACACATGTTCCATGTAATAAATCAATGTAAAAATTTAAATTTTGACTAATTAAAAATGTCCATCTTGACTTAATTGTAAAACGTGTTACTTACGAATATGAAAATGTAGTGTTAATGTAGCCTATGAAATGAGTGACTGTGCGCGAGTAGCCTATTCAAAAACATATGTCTATTTTATTTGAATTATTAAGCGAATGAGCTTCCATCGACCAGACGAAAAAAAAAAATCGGGACAGTCCCGAAATCTAAGATGTTGTCCCGAATCCCGAAATATTTGGGATTATATTTGTGTAGGCCTAGTATAATTTTCGGGACAAATATAGGGTGAACAGACGTCCCGGAAAATTCGGGACAGTCCCGAAATCTAAAACAGCTTAGATCACGCTAAAAACTAAATAATTGTGTAGATAATTTGCTTTGTGTCACCCGACATCAGGCCGAAGTATTTTGTTCCACACAGTGCCGCGACCAGTCAATCACTCTTTATTAGCGGCGGCGGCAACTTACGCTCGCTTATTAATGTCTAAATTCAAGCCTACGATATTTTTGTAGAATTTCAAAAGAATTCCAGTCCTGGCTGCAGGACGACTCAACCTAACACTAACTAGGCTACTCAATATTTTGCTTTCTAAAGCATAATTTTCGGGACGTCCGAAAATTAGCTACTATATTGAGCTAATATCAAAATATTGAGTAGCTAGTGTCTGATAAAATATTTAAAAATAATATAGGCTAGGTATTAGTTTTTAATAATATAGGCCTAGATATTAGTTTTTAATATTTTATCAGACACTAGCTACTCAAGATTTTGCTTTAGTATAATTTTCGGGACGTCCCGCAAATTATGCTTTAGAAAGCAAAATATTGAGTATAGCCTAGTTAAAGCATAATTTGCGGGACGTCCCGAAAATTATACTGAAGCAAAATCTTGAGTAGCTAGTGTCTGATAAAACATTAAAAAATAATATAGGCTATATATATGTAGCCTAGCCTATATTAGTTTTTAATATTTTATCAGACACTAGCTACTCAAGATTTTGCTTTAGTATAATTTTCGGGACGTCCCGCAAATTATGCTTTAGAAAGCAAAATATTGAGTAGCCTAGTTAGTGTTAGGTTGAGTCGTCCTGCAGCCAGGACTGGAGTTCTTTTGAAATTCTACAAAAATATCGTAGGCTTGAATTTAGACATTGATTAAAGACTCAAGACAGACTGTTGATCTTTGAATAAAGATATATTTGTTTCAGGTTTGAAATTCATTATCTTTTATTATAGGCTGTAGTAGTCTAATATGACAACGACGACTCTGTATATTAAACCTTCGAAATTATTATCAAAATAAGTAAATGCCCTTTAAACAAAAGTTTAGCTTCAAATAAAGATAGTAGATCTATTACACTGTAAGGCTATTCCAGTAGTGACTGTTAAAATGTTTTCAATGAGATTCGTTCAAAACCTCTGGACAAAAGTCTTCATTAATTAACTTTATACACACACACACACACACACACACACACACACACACACATACATACATACACAAATACATAGCCTATATATATATATATATATATATATATATATAAATATTTTTTTTAATGAATCATTATTTAATATGTGTGTGTGTGTGTGTGTGTCTCCGTGTTTTCCACAAATTTTGTACATGCAAATTTTATAATATCCAAGGTAACCATTTCTAGTAATTGTGCAGTTAATTGTGATAGATTGTTACTGTCTGTAAAGTCACTGCTTCTCAGTTTAACTTTCCCTGACCAAAGGAGCTAAAATAACCAAATAACTAAATGAATAGCTTTGAATAAAGTTTATGGGATTCACTGGTGTTACCAATAAGAAAAGTGACACCAGTGACAATGAAAAATGCATGTTTACAAAATGGCGGCCCCAAGGTGTCAAACCACATGTTGTCAATCATGGTATAGGTATCACTAACTTTAGTTCAGTTTTTGGGTCCCATTGACTTCCATAGTATATTTTTTTCCTACTATGGAAGATATTGGGACCCACATACCGTGAAACAGAATTTTGGTCTTACCGCCCACCCCTACCGTGTGGGACTTGAAAAACTCGTGGTTTAAAACTTTCCACACATGCCAGCATGATGAAACTTAGTGCACTAGTTTCCATATCAGCTCTATTGTTCCGGCGCTGGACGTCATGTGTTATTCCCCTTTGCTGTGTGTCTGATGTCTCGATGCCGTGACAGTGATTGTGTAGTTCGGGTTCTCCGCTCCTCAGTGAGGGCTTGATCGGGTTCAGATGCGGCAGATTTGTGATACTTGTGTATCTTAAGTTTCTCTTTTGTTTTGCAAATGATATTTCTTTGTTTACTTGTCGCTGAGTTATGCATTTAGGCTAATATTTATTTATTTCGGAAGCTGTAGGGAGGACGTTGCCATTCGTTTTCTCTTGTTTATTGGTCAGTTGGGGAGTAAGCGAAGGCTTTAGTATTTTATTTGGGATTTGTCTTTTGTCAGATAAGTTACATTTAATTCCTCTTTAGTTTGATTCACTTTTGTTTGTTATTTTGACCTGAACCCCTCCTGAAGATTCACACTTCCTGTTATTCATTTCTGTGTGAATAAGCTTTTGTGTCACTAAATCTCGCTCTGTAGTGTTTATGTGTGAGCTGGGACAGGAGAAGGGATATAGCAAACTATTTATTTTGTCATTGGCATTCCTAGATGGGAGGTAGTGACACTATATAGAGAAAAATATTGAGCAAAAATAAAAAAAATCTTTAGAAGATATCACTGACCATGTATTTAACCACTAAAGTTAGTTTTTCATCTGTTTTTTTTTTTTTTTTTTTTTTGTGTGTGTTTATTTAAAACTAGACAAAACTGATATCATTTTAATCTTATATCCGTTATTTAATAGTTGATATGGTTCTTTAATGCTGAACAGCAGAAACACTCGCCGGGTTTAAACCCCAGTTGCTCAGGCGGGGCATGTTGTCACACTGCATTAAAATGACCACTAATATAACCATTCTATTCTATTAAAGGGTATTCAGAGTGGTTGCTAGGGTGTTCTGGATGGTTGCTAGGCAGTTGCAAGGGTGTTCATGGTACTTGCTAGGCGGTTGCTAGGGTATTCTGGGTGGTTGCTAGGGTGTTCTGGATGGTTGCTAGGCAGTTGCAAGGGTGTTCATGGTGGTTGCTAGGCGGTTGCTAGGGTATTCTGGGTTGTTCCTAGGGTATTCTGGGTGGTTGCTAGGGCGTTTTGGTGGTTGCTATGGTGTTGCTAGGCGGTTGCTAGGGTATTCTGGGTGGTTGCTAGGGTGTTCTTGGTGGTTGCTAGGCGGTTGCTAGGGTGTTCTAGGTGGATGCTATGCTGTTTTGCTAGGGTATTCTGGGTGGTTGCTAGGGTATTTTGGGTGGTTGCTAGGTGGTTGCTAGGGTATTCTGGGTGGTTGCTAGGGTATTCTGGGTGGTTGCTAGGGTGTTCTTGGTGGTTGCTAGGGTGTTACTAGGTGGTTGCTAGGGTATTTTGGGTGGTTGCTAGAGTGTTGGTAGGTGGTTGCTAGGGTATTCTGGGTGGTTGCTAGGGTGTTCTTGGTGGTTGCTAGGGTGTTACTAGGTGGTTGCTAGGGTATTTTGGGTGGTTGCTAGAGTGTTGGTAGGCGGTTGCTAGGGTATTCTGGGTGGTTGCTAGGGTATTCTGGGTGGTTGCTAGGCGGTTGCTAGGGTATTCTAGGTGGTTGCTATGCTGTTTTGCTAGGGGTATTCTGGGTGGTTGCTAGGGTGTTCTGAGTAGTTGCTATGGTGTTGCTATGCGGTTGCTAGGGTATTCTGGGTGGTTACTGTGCTGTTGCTAGGGTATTTTGGGTGGTTCCAAGGCGGTTGCTATGGTTTTTGGGTGGTTGCTAAGGTGTTCTGGGTGATTGGTAGGTGGTTGCTAGAGTGTTTTGGGTGGTTGCTATGGTGTTACTAGGTCGTTGATCGGGTATTCTGAGTGGTTGCTAGGCGGTTGCTAGGGTGTTCTGGGTGGTTGCTATGGTGTTGCTAAGCGGTTGCTAGGGTATTCTGGTTGGTTGCTATGTGGTTGCTATGGTGTTGCTAGATGGTTGCTAGGGTATTCTGATTGGTTGCTAGGGTGTTGCTAGGCAGTTGTTAGAGTGTTCTGCATGGTTGCTGTGGTGTTGCTAAGCGGTTGCTAGGGTATTCTGGTTGGTTGCTAGGGTGTTGTGGGTGGTTGCTATGGTGTTGCTAGGGTATTCTTAGTGGTTGCTATGTTGTTGCTAGGGTATTCTTGGTGGTTGCTAGTCGGTTGCTAGGGTGTTCTGAGTGGTTGCTATGGTGTTGCTTGGCGGTTGCTAAGGTATTTTGGGTGGTTGCTAGGCATGTTGCTAGGGTGTTCTGGGTGGTTGCCATGGTGTTGCTAGGTGGTTGCTGGGGTATTCTGAGTGGTTGCTAACCACTGCTCTACACAGAAAAGCACTCTTGACGCGCACTCTTCAATATCACGCGCAAATGCGGTGCACACTCTTCATTGAGCTTGTCTAATGTTATATAGATTATATAGATTATATTAATATCAAAATAAAAATAAAAACCCTAAAAAAAAGTCTACAATATCAGTTAGGTCACACAAGGGTTAAATGTATTTTGAATCGTTGCCCTTCAGTTCTAAGACAGAAGAAGCTTGTATATTACTAGATGATCTGAATGAGGGAAAACCCACACGAGTGCAGATCAGTTACTGGAACCTTATAGATGTAAGAATGAAACTTTGAACATGGTTAATCATGCTTCGGTCATAACCATGATGGATTTCTGTGACAGATGAAGTTGGTTTAATGTGTTTCTCTGCTCATCTGAAACTAGTGAGCTGCTATAGTCAGCATGACAGAAGCTGTCTGTACACTGTACAAATAAAAGGTGCCTGGAGGAACTATGGTTACCATTAACTTATATTATGATAAAAAAAACTGAACCAAATACAATATAATAATTGTTTATTACATATTTTAGATCCATTTTAATACATACACTTCCATGCACTTGGGGGAAAAAAGCTAGTAATAGATTATTATCAATGAATACACAAAATACATAAGCAACATGAATAATCAACCATGTATATACAGTAGGCTGCACAAGAAAAGACATCTCAACAAAATGCATGGAAAACAAGTTTTGAATCATAAAATGTTGAAGTCTGGGATGCCGTGAGCCTGGAGACTGTGATGTAAAGCACTATTGCTTTTGAAAAGCTTAAATGCGTGACTTGAATCAACAGTGCTCATAAATGCTTGTTGAGTATTCTCACTAGAAACAAGATAGAGGAAGTAGAGGCTTCGACCCGGAAACACTATTCCTTATTTCACAACAATTTTCCATTTTAACAGAGTTAAGGTGCAGTGAAATGATCTGTTGTTCTGGGAATGTTCACTGGTGAATTCCAGTCATTTCAATAAGGATCCACACCATCAGCAATCTTGAGTGGCGCTTCATACATTACATCACTACACTGCTGACAGTGGGCAATGGACTTTTCCCAGAAAAGATCCTAAAAATAATCAAATGAGTCCAAAACTCCTGTGTTATGGGTTGTGTTATAAGTCTTCTGAAGCCATATCATTTTTTTTTGTTCTTTTTTGTCTAAAAAGACTAAACTTGAAGTTATAATTCAGAGTTCAAATGTCTTATAATCAAATGCAAATGATTAAGGTATAAGAAAAAATGCATAGCATTATTGGCGCCAAACCTGTGATATTATTTTACATGTAAAAATAACATGATTGAGATTTGAGAGCATGAGGGAAGATTTTCAGAGAATAACTGATTAAAAAAAAAGTACACAGTCAAACAATACAATTTCACACAGAAAAGTCAATAATAAGTAATAATAATCAATAAAATATACGAAATAAATGTAAGCCCACTGAATCAAACTTAAATAGCCTATAAACACTGGATCCATTATTGCTAACGCTTTCTTTTCTCCTCTACTTTAGCCTATATCTGCTAATAATAACCGTGGCCTCACAGAACCATTGGGTTCCTCCAGATGCTGGCTTTAACATAAGAAAAGATCTTCCTCTCTCTCTCTCTCTCTCTCTCTCTCTCTCTCTCTCTCTCTCTCTCTCTCTCTCTCTCTCTCTCTCTCTCTCTCTCTCTCTCTCACGCACACACACCGTCTCACGCAAGAGGTTTAGCTCAAAGGAAATAGCCTAGCTAGAACGGAAACACAAGATCATAGAGGCACTTCTTCTTCTCGGTTGTTTCCGCATCGCTCCTCTTTCTTTACATCTGGTCCAGTTCATCACTCCTCACTGGTGTCTCGTGTGTTTCTGCTCATAAAGCTGATTCTCCAGCATCAACAGGAGGAGTTTGGGTCTGCACTTCATCTTCCATCACTCACTCGCGTCAGGTATCAGCTGTGTTTCATATATATCAACTGTTTCAAAATTAAGTAAATCTATAGGCTAATATTTTAAGTATACAAGCCACGTGATATTCAATTTCCCGTGATGCCTTTCCAGCCAAAAAAATTGGAGCCATTTTGTGTAGCACATGTGAAGATGGTGAAAGGTAGGCTATAAGCTATAACTTTCTATAAACTTGGTAAAATATTAGATTTTGACGTTTTAACATTAGTGGGTGAAGATTTTCTGAAACGCAACGTGGTGAAGACACTGAAAAGAGGTAAGCTTAACTTTTTTAACTTAAGGTACACTCGTTCTTTTGGTCAAGAAATTATCTTTTAAACTGAATTTCAGAATTGCTACGAATTTTCAACAATTAGAAACGTGTTACTTACGAATAGGTACGAAAATGTAGTGTTAATGTAGCCTATGAAATGAGTGACTGTGCGCGAGTATTCAAACGTCTATTTTATATGAATTATTAAGCGAATGAGCTTCCATCGACCGGACGGATCGAATATTTGGGATTATATTTGTGTAGGCCTAGTATAATTTTCGGGACAAATATAGGGTGACCAAACGTCCCGGAAATTTCGGGACAGTCCCGAAATCTAAAACAGCTTAGATCACGCTAAAACACACACACACACACACACACACACACACACACACACACACACACACACACACACACATATTTTTAATGTTTTATCAGACACTAGCTACTCAAGATTATGCTTTAGTATAGGTCCCGAAGATTATGCTTTAGTATAGGTCCCGCAGATTATGATTTAGTATAGGTCCCGCAGAATATGCTTTAGTATAGGTCCCGCAGATTATGATTTAGTATAGGTCCCGCAGAATATGCTTTAGTATAGGTCCCGCAGAATATGCTTTAGTATAGGTCCCGCAGAATATGCTTTAGTATAGGTCCCGCAGATTATGCTTTAGTAGGCTATAGGTCCCGGAGATTATGCTTTAGTATAGCCCATACACAAAAGAAATATATTTGAAATATATTTTCAGTATATATTTTGGAATATATGCAAATATTTGAAATTGGCCCAATAAATATGTTTCACACTTAACATCATATATTTTTGTTATATTTCAGAATATATTTCAATGTATTTGGAATATGCCACATATATTTTGACACTTTTGGGGACATATATTTTGACACTTTTGGGGACCCATACAGAAAAAAATACATTGAAATATATTCTGAAATATAACAAAAATATATGATGTGTGAAATACATTTATTGGGCCAATTTCAAATTTTTGCATATATTCCAAAATATATACTGAAAATATATTTCAAATATATTTCTTTTGTGTAGGCTATGGGAGGTCCCGCAGATTATGCTTTAGTATAGGTCCCGCAGAATATGCTTTAGTATAGGTCCCGCAGATTATCCTTTAGTATAGGTCCCGCAGATCATGCTTTAGTATAGGTCCCGCAGAATATGCTTTAGTATAGGTCCCGCAGATCATGCTTTAGTATAGGTCCCGCAGATCATGCTTTAGTATAGGTCCCGCAGATTATGCTTTAGTATAGGTCCCGCAGAATATGCTTTAGTATAGGTCCCGCAGATTATCCTTTAGTATAGGTCCCGCAGATCATGCTTTAGTATAGGTCCCGCAGATCATGCTTTAGTATAGGTCCCGCAGATTATGCTTTAGTATAGGTCCCGCAGAATAGGCTATGCTTTAGTATAGGTCCCGCAGATTGTCCTTTAGTATAGGTCCCGCAGATCATGCTTTAGTATAGGTCCCGCAGATCATGCTTTAGTATAGGTCCCGCAGATTATGCTTTAGTATAGGTCCCGCAGATTTTGCTTTAGTATAATTTTCGGGACGTCCCGAAAATTATGCTTTAGAAAGCAAAATCTTGAGTAGGCTAGCCTAGTTAGTGTTAGGTTGAGTCGTCCTGCAGCCAGGACTGGAATTCTTTTGAAATTCTACAAAAATATCGTAGGCTTGAATTTAGACATTAATAAGCGAGCGCAAGTTGCCGCAGCCGCTAATAAAGAGTGATTGACTGGTCGCGGCACTGTGTGGAACAAAATACTTCGGCCTGATGTCGGGTGACACAAAGCAAATTATCTACACAATTATTTAGTTTTCTTACTTAATTACCGACACTTTAGTTGTAATAATAATTTTGGCATAAGGCTTATTAGCGGTAGACTATCTGAAAGGTCTGATTATTTACACTGTTACAACAGAAATTATTATTATTATTTTTCACTATGACATTTGAGTTCATGATTTTAATGTAGTTTTTTTTTGTGGCAGACTAAAGACTCAAGACAGACTGTTGATCTTTGAATAAAAATATATTTGTTTCAGGTTTGAAATTCATTATCTTTTATAGGCTGTAGTCTGATATCATATGACAACGACGACTCTGTCTAATAAACCTTTGAAATTATTATAAAAATAAGTAAATGCCCTTTAAACAAAAGTTTAGCTTCAAATAAAGATTGTAGATCTATTACACAGTAAGGCTATTCCAGTAGTGACTGTTAAAATGTTTTCAATGCGATTTGTTGAAAACATCTGGACAAAAGTCTTCATTAATTAACTTTATACACACACACACGCACACACACAACCAGTAAGATTTTTTTAATGTTTAGTCCCATCTGTTCACCAAGGCTTCATTTATTTGATCCAAAATAACAGCAAAAACTTTTTATTTTTTTAATTTATTTAAAATAACTTTTATTTATTTTTTAACTTTTTACAGAGATAAACGTATAATTTAAGGTAACAGAGATTGTTTTGGCTTTATAGCAGTTCTTTAATAAAGTTATTTTCCAGCTAAAGTTAGTTTGATTGATTCGCTTCCGTCGCAGCGATCATTTGTTATTAAATTAGGGGCCGCTAAGACGATTCTCTCTACGCAGACTTTAAACGCGATCCTGTGAGAAACCAATTAAGAATTGGTTCTATAGTTATGTGCGCTTGAATATGTGTGTGCAGGTTTGGAATTATTATTATTATCCATATAGCAATGTTTATTATGGAAATAGATTGTTACATAACAAATTGATGCAATAAAGAAGGTCTAATTCTTATCCTCCAAAACAGACAGAACGGAGAGAGTGTAGAAGGGCAAAAACGTTTCGGCAAAATACGGTAGGCTAGATAAGGATTCTAAGCATATAAACTGACAAACACAATAAAACCGGCAAATGTTTGCGAGTTGTATCTTCGTGAATATGTATCTTCATATTTGTAAATATTAATACAGATCTCTGATTTTATTTTTGTTCTTGCTCCGTCCATGCGATAAATGCACGTTCTCGTTCTTAAATGAGAGAGGTTTTCTTGCTAATCTCAATTTGGTTTAAACCAAAAATAAAATCAGAGTTGTGTATTAATATTTACAAATAAATATGAAGATACATATTTACGAATAAATATGAAGATACATATTCACGAAGATACAACTCGCAAACATTTGCCGGTTTTATTGTGTTTGTCAGTTTATGGTTTCCTCCAGTGGCGGCTGCTGGTCTTTCAAAGAGGGGAATCTCATTTTCGGCCTATCATAAAAATTATTCATTTATTTATACGTAAATTCTACGTTCCTTTTCAAGAAAATGCTCTGTGAAAAATGATGAAATGAAATAATAAAGGTATAAATAATAATACAATAAAGTATAATAATAATGCTACTAATAATAATATAGGCTATACAAGCCACGTGATATGCAATTTCCCGTGATGCCTTTCCAGCCAAAAAAATTGTAGCCATTTTGTGTAGCACATTTGAAGATGGTGAAAAGGTTTAACATTATTAAACACTTGTTTATTGTGTTAGTGGGTGAAGATTTTCTGAAACGCAACGTGATGAAGACACTGGAAAGAGGTAAGCTTAACTTTTTTAACTCAAGGTACACTCGTTCATTGCATTTTTGGTCAAGAAATAAACTTTTAAACAATTTCAGAATTGCTACGAATTTTCAACAATTAGAAACGTGTTACTATACGAATAGGTATGAAAATGTAGTGTTAATGTAGTCTATTTGAATTATTAAGCGAGTGAGCTTCCATCAGGGTGACCAGAAAAATTCGAATATTGCCCGGTTCCCCAAAACGTTCTTATCGCTAAGTTAACCTCTCTCTCTGAACGTTATGGCACGATTCCCGACACGTTCGTACGCTGAGTATACCTTCTGTAGTCATACGTTCGGAAGGTTGGTCTGGACCACTCGTAGCTTTACCTTATCACTGTTGCAGGTCTACGAATGTAATTCTTAAGTTTCAATACACCCAGACAGTGTTCAATTAGGCTAATTCAAGTGTTTTCATGCAAAGAATAAAATTGTCATTACACTGATTGTTTTTAGATTTGTAATTATTATACAATATTATTAATTTGATTAAAAAGTGCTTTTAAAGGCATAGGCTGTTAAGTAGCCTACTATTCGGACGTTAATATTTCTCATGGGCTTGTCCGGTATTTTACACATTTACAGGGGTAAGTTGGTGATTTTAGTGCCACCCGAATACATAATATCAGTGTTTTTCTCACCCAACCCGCGTAAAAATCCCTGGCCAAATTAGTCTACTGTTTTTTGACAAAAAAGTCGTGTGGTGATTTAATTGCCGTCTGTGAAATTTAAATCCACATCTCTGAGTTTACAAGAAGAGATTCAAAATTCACGGTTTAAGCCATTTTTGATCACTGCCGAGCACCGTGCAAGATGTAAACTTTTATTACTGAAATGCTGGAAAGTATTTACAAGAACAATATTTAATCGCAGCTCCACCTCAGCGAACAAAAATGGGAAAGAGAAGAAAGCACGTACATTTTTTGAAAAGGTTATTGTGCCCGCAATATATGATACAATTTTAAAATATGTAGTCAAGGCTATAGGCTATTATAGTTTGGATTATTTTTTATAATATCCAATAGTCCTAATAAATGTAATTTCAACTATTTCTGAAGTGCTTCATTTATAAAGATCACCGCTTTCTCACATAAACAGCCCCTGCACGAGAGAATAATTGATTCTCGAGCCATCGATATCAACCATTTCAGCAGCATCGCCACGGACAGCGCCGGGTAACGTCAGACGTAAGGTAGGCCTACAGTTTAGAGGAGTACGATCGCAACGGGGAAAGCATGAAGCTTACTTGACAACAACATATCAATATCGTTACGAATGGAAATAACCTTAAATAATGTATAGTTATCTGCATATTTCTGTCTCTTATGTAGGCTATAGTTACTTTGTAAACACGAAACTCGCATTCAGTAGCCTATGACGCCCGAGCGGTTGCCGTGGTAATGAACAACCTGCTTAAGCAAATGTATAATCCTGTATCTGAGGCAAAATTACTAAATATGCAGCGCGAGTTATATATTTCTAACTCCAAACAATTGGCCACTGAAACAGCTGATCAAATCTTGCTTCGATTCAATGCGTGATTACAACTTGTCATTCAAACCGATCACATTTTACTGATGCAAAAGACGCGCGCGTGCACACGCACTGAGAGGGAGCGCGCCGTGTCGGTGTTCACCGAGCTACGTAAAATAATGACACAGTTACAAGATGTGTATAATTTACACTACTTAGTCAACACTAACAGTTACTGCTGTTCTCCTAGTCACTTATGAACTTGACACTTCTGAAACTCTCTTGATTAGAGCTTTAGATGACGGGTTGCCAGATATCATGTACCGGGAAAACATTTAAACATAACTATCTACTTTATCCTACCAAATTAAAAGGAAGATTATGATAGATGAATAGTGAAGTCTGTTGTTTGAGATCATATGGTTTTTTTACGGAGTATAATTATATTAAAAAAATTTAACATTTTTTTTTAAAAAGTCATAACTTGTGGGGTAAAACGCCCCCCCTGGGAGCATAGTTTCTCTCTATCATAATTACTATAATAAAATATTTCTGTCTATCAAATCCTTTGTTTTACACTTGATGCAGTATAACTAGGTGGTAAAATCAAAATATTTGAACAAAACATAAAAAAATTACCTCAAGTGAACATTAACTAGCTAGCTTGCTAGCAAAGTTAGCTCACTGATGGATGGTAGTTAAATTTGGCTATTTTGGACATTGCTGAAATAAATATTAATGTATACATGTTTATACATTACTTGCCTTTTACTTTTAGAGATTAAAAACTATTGTCTGTTAATTTTGCTGTTGATCTATCAAGCAAACTGGTTTGTAAGAAAGGGGGCATTTTACCCCGCCGGAAAAAAATATTTTCAGTCAAAATGCTAATTAATTATGAAGGCTGAGCAATTTTAATATTTGGTGAATAACTCCTGCCATAGTCACTCAAAACCGGTATGGCAATTCTAGTCACATTTATGTTTTGTTTCACTGTAATGTCACATTTTCCTTAAGGGGGGCATTTTCCCCCACTCTACCCCGTGAAATATATCTTTACCGTGAAATAAAATTAGTCATACCGTGAAACAGAATTTTGGTCATACCGCCCACAGTGTGGGAGTTTCACTTGAAACACTCGTGGTTTAAAACTTTCCACACATGCCAGCATGATGAAACTTAGTGCACTAGTTGCCATATCAGCTCTATTGTTCCGGCGCTGGACGTCATGTGTTATTCCCCTTTGCTGTGTGTCTGATGTCTCGATGCCGTGACAGTGATTGTGTAGTTCGGGTTCTCCGCTCCTCAGTGAGGGCTTGATCGGGTTCAGATGCGGCAGATTTGTGATACTTGTGTATCTTAAGTTTCCCCTTTGTTTTGCAATTTATATATATTTCTTTTGTTTACTTATCTTGTCGCCGAGTTATGCATTTAGGCTAATATTTATTTATTTCGGAAGCCGTAGGGAGGACGTTGCCATTCTTTTTTTTAATGAATTGTTTTCTCTTGTTTATTGGTCAGTTGGGGAGTAAGGGGAAGGCTTTAGTATTTTATTTGGGATTTGTCTTTTGTCAGGTAAGTTACATTTAATTCCTCTTTAGTTTGGTTCACGTTTTTTTTGTTATTTTGACCTGAACCCCTCTAGCCTGGGTGCCAGCCCGAACCCCGCCCACAACATTTTTTGGTCGGGAAGTTCGGTCTGGACTCGCTCCGTTGATGAGCTATTATGCCCGAACAAAAATTGTTCGGACCAATCCAATTGTCAGGGCGGGCTTTATACGATGATGGACAGATGAGCAATGGTAACGTAATCATCCACGTCACCAAAGAGCGCTTGATTTGAATTAGTTTACAACAAAGACGACTGCAGCTGGAGAAGTGAGTTTTCACGAGTTCACATTTACAAATAAGTCAGATAGAATAAATGCGTATATGAAGTGCTGTCCGAGGAGAGGGCTGTGGGCTCGGTAGCCATACTCCCCTGTAGATTCCGCCATCGCGTCTGTTATAGAAGATATCGACAGCGCATTCATTTTAAAAGAGGAACAGAGAGCCGCGAGATTTTGTTGGTTGAAAATATGAATGAAGAACATTCGTCATTTACTCCGTTGCTCTGATTGGTTGTAGGTCTATCCAATTGAGTGCAGAGTTTTTTTTTTCCTGGTTCGGTTGAGACACGCCCCATAATCAAATCTCTAAGGAGCAGTATCAGACTCACATTCTGACTAGAATATGAGTATGACGAAGTCAGGCTAGAACCCCTCCTGAAGATTCACGCTTCCTGTTATTCATTTCTGTGTGATTAAGCTTATGTGTCACTCGCTCTGTAGTGTTTGTGTGTGAGCTGGGACAGGAGAAGGGATATAGCAAACTATTTATTTTGTCATCGGCATTCCTAATCCTAGATGGGAGGTAGTGACACTATATAGAGAAAAATATTGAGCAAAAATAAAAAATCTTTAGAAGATACCAATGACCATGTATTTAACCATTTACTAAAGTTAGTTTTTCATCTGTTTTTTTGTGTTTATTTAAAACTAGACAAATCTGATTATTTTAATCTTATATCCGTTATTTAACAGTTGATATAGTTATTTAATGCTGAACAGCAGAAACACTCACCGGGTTTAAACCCCAGTTGCTCAGGCGGGGCATGTTGTCACACTGCATTACAATGACCACTAATATAACCATTCTATTCTATTAAGGGTATTCAGAGTGGTTGCTAGGATGTTAATTGTGGTTGCTAGGCGGTTGCTATGGTATTCTGGGTGGTTGCTAGGTTTTTTTTAGGGTGTTCTGGATGGTTGCTAGGCAGTTGCAAGGGTGTTGTAGTGGTTGCTATGGTGTTCCTAGAGTATTCTGGGTTGTTGCTAGGGCGTTTTGGTGGTTGCTATGGTGTTGCTAGGCGGTTGCTAGGGTATTCTGGGTGGTTGCTAGGGTGTTCTTGGTGGTTGCTAGGCGGTTGCTAGGGTATTCTGGGTGGTTGCTAGGGTATTCTGGGTGGTTGCTAGGGTGTTCTTGGTGGTTGCTAGGGTGTTACTAGGTGGTTGCTAGGGTATTTTGGGTGGTTGCTAGAGTGTTGGTAGGCGGTTGCTAGGGTATTCTGGGTGGTTGCTAGGGTGTTCTTGGTGGTTGCTAGGGTATTCTAGGTGGTTGCTATGCTGTTTTGCTAGGGGTATTCTGGGTGGTTGTTAGGGTGTTCTGGGTGGTTGCTAGGGTGTTGCTAGGGTGTTCTGAGTAGTTGCTATGGTGTTGCTATGCGGTTGCTAGGGTATTTTGGGTGGTTGCTAGCCGGTTGCTATGGTTTTTGGGTGGTTGCTAAGGTGTTCTGGGAGATTGGTAGGTGGTTGCTAGGGTGTTTTGGGTGGTTGCTATGGTGTTGCTAGGCGGTTGCTAGGGTATTCTGGGTGGGTGCTAGGGTGTTCTTGGTGGTTGCTAGGGTATTCTAGGTGGTTGCTATGCTGTTTTGCTAGCGGTATTCTGGGTGGTTGTTAGGGTGTTCTGGGTGGTTTCTAGGGTGTTGCTAGGGTGTTCTGAGTAGTTGCTATGGTGTTGCTATGCGGTTGCTAGGGTATTTTGGGTGGTTGCTAGCCGGTTGCTATGGTTTTTGGGTGGTTGCTAAGGTGTTCTGGGAGATTGGTAGGTGGTTGCTAGGGTGTTTTGGGTGGTTGCTATGGTGTTGCTAGGTGGTTGCTAGGGTGTTCTGGGTGGTTGCTAGGGTGTTGCTAGGGTATTCTGGGTGGTTGTTATGCTGTTGCTAGGTGGTAGCTAGGGTATTATGGGTGGTTGCTAGGGTGTTTTGGGTGGTTGTTATGGTGTTGCTAGGCGATTGCTAAGGTATTTTACTTGGTTGCTAAGTTGTTGCTAGGTGGTTGCTATTCTGTTGCTAGGTGGTTGCTAGGGTATTCTGGGTGGTTGTTAGGGTGTTCTGTGTGGTTGCTATGGTGTTGCTAAGTTGTTGCTAGGGTATTCTGGTTGTTTGCTATGGTGTTGCTATATTGTTGCTAGGGTATTCTGAGTGGTTGCTAGGGTGTTGCTAGGTGGTTGCTAGGGTATTCTGGGTGGTTGCTATGCTGTTGCTAGGGTATTTTGGGTGGTTGCTAGGGTGTTCTGGGTGATTGGTAGGTGGTTGCCAGGGTGTTTTGGGTGGTTGCTATGGTGTTGCTAGGTGGTTGATCGGGTATTCTGAGTGGTTGCTAGGTGGTTGCTAGGGTGTTCTGGGTGGTTGCTATGGTGTTGCTAAGCGGTTGCTAGGGTATTCTGGTTGGTTGCTATGGTGTTGCTATGGTGTTGCTAGGGTATTCTGATTGGTTGCTAGGGTGTTGCTAGGCGGTTGTTAGGGTGTTCTGCGTGGTTGCTAAGCGGTTGCTAGGGTATTCTGGTTGGTTGCTAGGGTGTTGTGGGTGGTTGCTATGGTGTTGCTAGGGTATTCTTAGTGGTTGCTATGTTGTTGCTAGGGTATTCTTGGTGGTTGCTAGTCGGTTGCTAGGGTGTTCTGAGTGGTTGCTATGGTGTTGCTTGGCGGTTGCTAAGGTATTTTGGGTGGTTGCTAGGCATGTTGCTAGGGTGTTCTGGGTGGTTGCCATGGTGTTGCTAGGTGGTTGCTGGGGTATTCTGAGTGGTTGCTAACCACTACTCTACACAGAAAAGCACTCTTGACGCGCACTCTTCAATATCACGCGCAAATGCGGCGCACACTCTTCATTGAGCTTGTCTTAATGTTATATAGATTATATAGATTATATTAATACCAAAATAAAAATAAAAACCCTAAAAAAAGTCTATAATATCCGTTAGGTCGCACAAGGGTTAAATGTATTTTGAATCGTTGCCCTTCAGTTCTAAGACAGAAGAAGCTTGTGTATTACTAGATGATCTGAATGAGGGAAAACCCACACGAGTGCAGATCAGTTACTGGAACCTTATAGATGTAAGAATGAAACTTTGAACATGGTTAATCATGCTTCGGTCATAACCATGATGGATTTCGGTGACAGATGAAGTTGGTTTAATGTGTTTCTCTGCTCATCTGAAACTAGTGAGCTGCTATAGTCAGCATGACAGAAGCTGTCTGTACACTGTACAAATAAAAGGTGCCTGGAGGAACTATGGTTACCATTAACTTCTATTATAATAAAAAAAACTGAACCAAATACAAAATAAGAATTGTTTATTACATATTTTAGATCCATTTTAATACATACACTTCCATGCACTTGGGAAAAAAGCTAGCAATAGATTATTATTAATGAAAACACAAAATACATAAGCAACATGAATAATCAACCATGTATATACAGTAGGCTGCACAAGAAAAGACATCTCAACAAAATGCATGGAAAACACATGTTCCATGGAATAAATCAATGTAAAAAAAATTAAAATTTTGACTAATTAAAAATGTCTTAATTGTAAAACATTTGTGTTTCAGTCCGCTTAAGTCTGACGTCACTGTTTCCAAGTCCAAAAGCTCTATCAGATGCCAAAAATAAACAGCAAACAGTGCCTAATAAACACTCACTGTGCTGTAATATTCCTGAAAGTTATGATCCTAGCCTTTATCTCTATACTGAAATCTCAGATGGTTAGTTATTCAGCTACTTTGAATCATAAAATGTTGAAGTCTGGGATGCCGTGAGCCTGGAGACTGTGATGTAAAGCACTATTGCTTTTGAAAAGCTTAAATGCGTGACTTGAATCAACAGTGCTCATAAATGCTTGTTGAGTATTCTCACTAGAAACAAGATAGAGGAAGTAGAGGCTTCGACCCGGAAACACTATTCCTTATTTCACAACAATTTTCCATTTTAACAGAGTTAAGGTGCAGTGAAATGATCTGTTGTTCTGGGAATGTTCACTGGTGAATTCAGTCATTTCAATAAGGATCCACACCATCAGCAATCTTGAGTGGCGCTTCATACATTACATCACTACACTGCTGACAGTGGGCAATGGACTTTTCCCAGAAAAGATCCTAAAAATAATCAAATGAGTCCACAACTCCTGTGTTATGGGTTGTGTTGTAAGTCTTCTAAAGCCATATCATAGCTTCTTCTTTTTCTTTTCTTTTCTTCTTTTTTGTCTAAAAAGACTAAACTTGAAGTTATAATTTCAGAGTTCAAATGTCTTATATTCAAATGCAAATGATTAAGGTATAAGAAAAAATGCATGGCATTATTGGCGCCAAACCTGATTTTCAGAGAATAACAAGTAAAATACAAGTACACAGTCAAACAATACAATTTGACGCATAAAAGTCAATAATAAGTAATAATAATCAATAAAATATACTAAATAAATGTAAGCCCACTGAATCAAACTTAAATAGGGGAGACAGGGGATAGTTGTAATAATTTTGACCTTTCTGTCTATATCTTGTAGTACTTTGAAGTCAGTGTGTTCAAAATGTGAGCCAAACTAGTTACAAGTGTCTGCTATTAAATGACATAGCTATTATCTTTGCAACACAAACAGAAAATGCATGGTTTAGTTTCAAACACTAGGAGTGAAATGTTACAATTCACCCCATAGTCTGGGTTAGTTGTAACATACCCTGGGGTGAGATGTAACATTATGAAATAAGGATTTTGACCAAAAAAAAAAAAAAAGATTTTGAAAGGTTTTTATTCAACACTGACTTTTCAATAACTGATGTGTGTGTGTCACTCTCAGTCATAGTAATTGACCATTATAAATTTAACTTGAACACAAACATTGTTTGTTTGTAAGATAGGGGCAGTGTAAGGGGACAGAATATACAGTTTGTGCAGTATAAAAACCATTACGCCAATGGAATGTCCTCACAAAGATAGTGAACCTGACGTGTGTGTGTGTGTGTGTGTGTGTGTGTGTGTGTGTGTGTGTGTGTGTGTGTGTGTGTGTGTGTGTGTGTGTGTGTGTGTGTGTGTGTGTGTGTGTGACTCTGTTGTTACTCTGTCATAGTAATTGACCATAATAGATTGAACTTGAACATTCTATTTGTGTAAGCACGGTTGTTACTGTCAGTCTATAGTAAAGGTTGTAACGTTTCATTGTTGTTACAACTAACCCAGAGTCATGTAGCCATGAACTAGCTTACCTTACAGCTAACAGGCAAAATATTAACACTAACAACTTGCATGGAAAATATCTACACAGACACACAATACACATAATAAAAGTTTGATGAGTTTAACTACAGAGCAGAAATTCCCATAACAAACACAAAAAAAGTAAATAAAGTAACTTTCTTAACTCAAATGTGTTTTTTTTTCCCACTCTAACATGTGCTGTGTCTGGCACAGGGGCTCTACTTTATCACATGTGGAATAGTGTGATTTTATAGTTGGAATTGTTCTTGTTACAACTGACCCGTGTTACAACCTGACCTAACCTAACCCCAACCCAGGCACCACTTAAATGTTAAGAGATCTTTTAATAACTCTTTTATAGAGTTCGAGTACCTCTAATGTCCCCCAAAGCACTTCGAGGTCTCATGGTAATGAAATACCTTAATGAAAAAGGTAAAGCACTGAGGTCTCGTCTCTCTCTCTCTCTCTCTCTCTCTCTCTCTCTCTCTCTCTCTCTCTCTCTCTCTCTCTCTCTCTCTCTCTCTCTCTCTCTCTCTCTCTCTCACCGTCTCACGCAAGAGGTTTAGCTCAAAGGAAATAGCCTAGCTAGAACGGAAACACAAGATCATAGAGGCACGCACTTCTTCTCGGTTGTTTCCGCATCGCTGCTCTATCTGGTCCAGTTCATCACTACTCACTGGTGTCTCTGTGTTTCTGCTCATAAAGCTGATTCTCCAGCATCAACAGGAGGAGTTTGGGTCTGCTCTTCATCTTCCATCACTCACTCGCTTCAGGTTTTTTTTCAGGTTTCAGCTGTGTTTCATATATCAACGGCTTCAAAATGAAGTAAATCTATAACATTTTAAGTATACAAGCCACGTGATATGCAATTACCCGTGATGGCTTTCCAGCCAAAAAATTGGAGCCATTTTGTGCAGCACATGTGAAGATGGTGAAAAGGTAAGCTTAACTTTATAAACTTGGTAAAATATTAGATTTTGACGTTTTAGCATTATTAAACATTTGTTTATTGTGTTAGTGGCGTTCATTGCATTTTTGGTCAAGAAATTCACTTTTAAACTGAATTTCAGAATTGCTACGAATTTTCAACTATTAACGTGTTAGCCTACTTACGAATATGAAAATGTAGTGTTAATGTAGCCTATGAAATGAGTGACTGTGCGCGAGTTTAGTTTTTAATGTTTTATCAGACACTAACTAACTAGGCTACTCAAGATTTTGCTTTAGTATAATTCTCGGGACAAAGCGACCAGACGTCCCGAAAATGATACTAAAGCAAAATTTTGAGTAGTTAAGCTTCCATTAGGGTGACCAGGCGTCCCGAAAAATTCGGGACAGTCCCGAAATGTCCCGAATCCTGAAATATTTGAGATTATATTTGTGTAGTATAATTTTCGGGACAATTAGTGTGATCAGGCGTCCCGAAGAAAATCGGGACAGTCCCGAAATCTAAAACAGCTTAGATCACGCTGAAAAACTAAAAAAAAAAATAGTTTTGAATGTTTTATCAGACACTAACTTCTCAAGATTTTGCTTTAGTATAATTTTCGGGACAAAGTGACCAGACGTCCCGAAAATTAGGCTATAGCCTACTAAAGCAAAATCTTGATGTCTGATAAAACATTAAAAACTGTCCGTAGAGGTTGAGTCGTCCTGCAGCCCCCGCCGGCTCCTCGTTGGCAGCATCTTTTTTTTCCATCTTTTTTTCCTTTTATTGAAATTCTACAAAAATAGCCTATCGTAAATTCGTAGGCTTGAATTTAGACATTGATAAGCGAGCGCAAGTTGCCGCAGCCGCGAGGAGTGTGCAGCCACTAATAAAGTGTGATTGACTGGTCGCGGCACTGTGTGGAACAAAATACTTCGGCCTGATGTCTGATGTCGGGTGACACAAAGCTAATTATCTACACTTTTATCTAAGTATTTAGTTTACTTATTGAATGACCGACTATTTAGTTGTAATAAAATTGTTGGCATTTGGCTTATTAGCGGTAGACTATAGCCTGAAAGGTCACTGTTACAACAGAAATGATTATTATTATTGTTCACAATGACATTTGAGTTCATGATTTTAAGTTTTTTTTTTTTTTTTTTTTTTTTTTGGCAGACTAAAGACTAATGACAGACTGTTGATCTCACTCACTCACTCACTCTCACGCGAGAGGTTTAGCTCAAAGGAAACAGTCATACAGAGAGGAAACTTAAGATCAAAGAGGCACGCCCTTCTTTCTTCTCGGTTGTTTCTGCATCGCTCCTCACTTCTGGTCCAGTTCATCATTCCTCACTGTTGTCTCGTGTGTTTCTCCTCATAAAGCTGTTCATCTGGTCCAGTTCATTAATATTTTTCTGCTCATTAAATTCTCCACATCCAGCATCAACAGGAGGAGTTTGGTTCTGCTCTATTAGAAACGTGTTACTTACGAATATGAAAATGTAGTGTTAATGTAGCCTATGAAATGAGTGACTGTGCCCGAGTAGCCTATTCAAAAACATATGTCTATTTTATTTGAATTATTAAGCTTCCATCGACCAGACGAAAAAAAAAATCGGGACAGTCCCGAAATCTAAAATGTTGTCCCGAATCCCGAAATATTTGGGATTATATTTGTGTAGGCCTAGTATAATTTTCGGGACAAATATAGGGTGACCAGACGTCCCGGAAAATTCGGGACAGTCCCGAAATCTAAAACAGCTTAGATCACGCTAAAAACTAAATAATTGTGCAGATAATTTGCTTTGTGTCACCCGACATCAGGCCGAAGTATTTTGTTCCACACAGTGCCGCGACCAGTCAATCACTCTTCATTAGCGGCTGCGGCAACTTGCGCTCGCTTATTAATGTCTAAATTCAAGCCTACGATATTTTTTTTAGAATTTCAAAAGAATTCCAGTCCTGGCTGCAGGACGAATCAACCTAACACTAACTAGGCTACTCAATATTTTGTTTTCTAAAGCATAATTTGCGGGACGTCCCGAAATTTATACTAAAGCAAAATCTTGAGTAGCTAGTGTCTGATAAAATATTAAAAAATAATATATATATATATATATATATATATATATATATATATATATATATATATATATGTAGCCTATATTATTTTTAAATATTTTATCAGACACTAGCTACTCAAGATTTTGCTTTAGTATAATTTTCGGGAGGTCCCGCAAATTATGCTTTAGAAAGCAAAATATTGAGTAGCCTATTAAAGCATAATTTGCGGGACCTACCGAAAATTATACTAAAGCAAAATCTTGAGTAGCTAGTGTCTGATAAAACATTAAAAAATAATATAGGCTATATATATGTAGCCTATATTTAGCATTACATATTGCTAGAATAATTATTTACATAGCCTTCTGCAACGTTAGTTACCGTTATATTATCTTACTAGCTATTTATAACTCATAGAAAGAGTGCAACGTTATAAAGTTACATTACATGTAGGCTATTGCATAATACATAATGATTTGAGGACCAAGTTTGTAGTCAAAGTATGGGCAGGCCAGTCAATGTAAAGCATTTCGTCCCTACCAGTGAATGTGCCATAACTGTTTATCCGTTGTCATCGGTGACCCTGCATGTTTACTAGCCTGTGCGTTCACGGCAGGCTCCGCTGTGGGGGGAACTTTACATAACAAAATACATGTTTAACAGCTAGTAGGCCTAACGTTATATGTTATGAATCTTACACGAAATTCATCTTCATCACAGTGCAACTAATGGAAATGGAAAAACGTGTGTCAATGCAACCTGTTTTTAGCTTTGCCTTATAGTTATAACTAGCTCGTTAGCGAATCAAAAAATATATATTTTAAACTTTACCAATATCGATATGATAGCTTGATAGTGAGTAGGCTACTAAAATAAAACTTATTTGTTTATATTCATAATGATAAAGTTAGATTTTTTTTATTACATGTGATTCTGACATGATGCTACATGCACTGCCCTCCTTCCTCTCCGCTCGTCTCAGGTAAATAATGCGTCTTCCAGCTCAGCGGTCGGAGTCGCGCGTTCATGTGTTTTGGGGGCTTGGCTTTGGAAGGACCCCAGAAGGGAGAGGGTGGACTGAATGGAAATAATGAGCTGTCTTTAAAACAGTCGTTAGAGGTCTACATACACTCGATTTTTATACTTTCTTTTTCAGAATACTTACATTTTAATTATGTATTGATATATACATAAAGTTTAAACAAATTTGAAAAATAAGTTTTTTAGACCATTCTTACTTACCCCAGCTTTAAGCTGATTATTATACCATGATTGACAACATGTGGTTTGATACCTTGCGGCCGCCATTTTGTAAACATGCATTTTTCATGAAGATTGTCACTGTTGTCACTTTTCTTATAACACCAGTGACTCATTTATATATAAACTGTATTCAAAGCTTATTTAGTTATTTGATTATTTTAGTTGCTTTGGTCAGATATAGTTAAACTGAGAAGCAGTGACTTTACAGACAGTGTAGAGATGCTGATCCTGAACGCGTGATCTTTATGATCTTTTACAAACTGCTTTCTCTAAGTGTCAGTGATAGATTGTGTGAGTCACATCTGCTTAATTATAGTTGAAGAATAATGATCTGTGGTCTCATACGTCACTGGAGTTACTGTCTTTTTTTCTGTCACATTAAATAAAATGTCGCATGTGAAATTCTGATAATTTTACACGATGTGGGAGTTGTAATTATCCGGTCAGTTTGAACGTCTCACATTTGGGTTTCAGTCACATGGTTAAATTAAGGGATACAAGAAGATTGTAATGCGCTTTTTTTCCGTCGTTGGTATAAGAAAAAAATGTAATTAAATAACTTATTGTCACCATGCAGGGAAATTATGTTCCACAGTTTAAAACAACACTAATATTCTAATACTCGCACATTTAATCTAAATGTTTAAGTAAAACATAGTTTAAATCATTCTTTTATATATTTTAACTGTTATTGTGAACATGCACTGTATTTATTATTCATCATTAATATTTACGGGTTTCCTTCATCTACCGTCAGATAGGCTCATATGCGTCAGTGTCACTAAACGGCCCAGCGCGCTCGCGCCAGCGACATTAAAAGGGATGATATTTGCTTCAAGTGATAGTCTTGGTGAGTGAAATTATATTTGTATTGTCTTTTTGTATCATTTTCTTGCAATCTCTGTCTAAAAACGTGACATTTAACTCACAGATTTCCAGAATAAAAAAGCGTCATCGTTCAGCTTAAGTTCAGTGATGTTTCATTTTTGTTGTAAAAAGTTGTTTATTTAATGTAATGGTGTCAATGCCGGCAGATCAATAATATTGTTGAATATTAAATCAATGTTAAATTTAAAGTCCCCAACTAAGGGACTGTTCGTTATTTATTTAAGGGGCCACCGGAGGAGTTTTGAGATCTGTTGTCAAAAAATACATGACCCTCCCTTCACTAGCAATAAATTTTTCTATGACCCTCCAAAATGATTGTGAAAAAAGGCATGACCCTCCCCGATAATTTATTGATTAGCCTACTTCTGTACTGGTTTGCGCTTGGCAAAGATGTTCAGATAGCCATTGTTTGTTTGTTTTTTAAACCATACTAAATCTTACTAGGGCTGTAACGATAGACCAAACCTACGATTCGGTTCGTATCACGATTTTTGATTTTAGATTTGAAAAAAAAAAAAAAACATGTTTTCGGTGCTGATGCGGTGTGACTCGTTCAGGTGGCGTTGCGAATAAAACATCTAAAAGCTGTCACAAAGAACCGGCAAAAGTAATGATTATTAATATGTCAAATATAGAGGTTTATTGATAAACAAGTGTTTGCTGTGTCTACTGCAAAAATGAAGTTGACGATGCGTCGCGATCTTCTCAGAACGCGCCAGAGAGAAATGCACATTTCATAAGGAGAAAGCAGTCTGTTTTCTTTCGTTATGAATTGTTCTGTTTAAAAGTAGACATTTCAAGCTTTCTATATATTTCTCAGGTCTGTGAGGCAAGTAGCATAGCCTACCTTATGCAGTGACGTGCGGTGATGTCTTAAAGAGGCTAGGCACTGAGTTATGAAAGCCAGATTACCTGATTTATTGTTTAGGCTAATAATACATAACAGTAAACATTACGCACAAGCGCGGCATATCAAGAAATGTACAAATCAGGATGTATATCGCGTGTATTCTCTCAGTCTCTCTCTCTCTCTCTCACACACACACACACACACACACACACACACATACATACATACATACACGCACGCACGCACGTCGCACACACACAAGCGCGGCACAGGCACACACCGGTAACAGTAGTTTATGTCCACTCCAGCATTAGAATGCAACCATTATTAATCCTTATTGTTGCACAGCGGCCAAAAGTAAAAGTAAAATCACACACTGCTCAATTGAATATGAAGGCAAATGGCTTAATTCAACCATATTTATCAATTCAATATTAAGCCCAAAATAGTTTTTGACTCACCAATCGGTACATAAAATTCATCCGCCGCACTTTCCTCGTGAAGACGTCGATCACAGCTTTGTAAAACTCGTCTTTACGGGCCTTCAGTTTGCAAAGTCTCTGGCTCTCAGTTTAAAACATTTAACTCTGTGATGACGGCCTTTTAACTCCGGGGCTGTCATTTTGGCTTTGAGTTTGGCGCGGGGATTAGGCATGTAGGCTAGCTGTGGTGTAACGTCAATGACGTTAGCTGCGCAAATGTCCAGTAATATCTCGATTTTAATTGGTCCATGTCTGATATGTTACAGAGATGTTACGGGCATACCATATTTACGTCCAAAGGCACAGCAGAGTTGTGCTTTTTGACGTACATGTTAAAGAATACAGGATCGAAGTGCGCATGCGCAACATGGGTTTTTCGCTTGCCGTCTGCAATGAATGGACAGTAAAAGCACTGCTTATTCTACGATTTGTTTTTTATTTGATTAGGCGTAACTGCTACATTTGTCATCATAACGTCTAAATAATTGGAATAACACATATTGCATATATAAATCACAAGAATAAACAGTAAAAATACAAATACAAGTTTATTATTTAATAAACAATTTTATTTTTGAATTTTGGCAGGGTAGGCAGTGCCTAGTTTGCCTACCCAGACCGCACGTCACTGACCTTATGCTGAGTTTCGGTTCATTTATGAGACGAGTCCAGTTCACTCGCCCGCGCCTCCGTGTCATGATTATCTATTTTCTATTTAGACTAGCCTACTTCTTTATTAAATCCAGATGAAACATTGATTTAAATTAAGATAAAATTAATAAAAAACGAAATTCACTTTAAAGAAAGGCTTTGTGCTTTCTGTTTGAGGTCTCTGTGAAATTTTTAAGTCGCTTCAGAGCAGTCATGCCCGTAATGGAGAACTGTCACGCCCGTAACGTTTTTTTTTTTTTTTTTTCACATAAATGCGAACGCGAAAAATAAAATAAAAATAATATAATATTTTATGTTCTGTGGAGGCCGATCTTTATTCATCCGGTGGGTATATATCTTTTGGTTTGCACAGTGTAAATTATAGAAAAAAATATTTTGCCACCTAAAAGTTAAAGATTTTTTTGTGTCACGTCACATGTGTATTTCCCTCATATTAAATATAAAACGCATGTGTAGACTGATATTTTTCTAATGTCTTGACTCAGACGTTTCAAAATATTGGTATTAAATGCATTTTCTGAGAGTTTTTATTTTAAGTTTTGACTGCAAATGTCACGTCCATTCACTGGAATCGCCCAATTTTAACGAATTTATCCTCAACTAGTTGTGGTGTAGGTCTATGTATTTTATGTTAACTTAAATAATACTTATAGTAATTTAAAGATGTGGTAGCACATCGTTTACACATCGTGGAAACAAAATAAGAATGGAAACTAAAATATGTATATCGCCCTACAGCGCACATTCTATCAGCTGCAGTTCTGGCGCCTCAGTCCCAATACTGTAAAACTCGACGTACGTTCACATCACATGTTAATGCAGCGGTAGAGTTACACTCACAGCAGGACACTGTGCACTTATTCGCAATCACAAAAGTTCAATATTTGCTCGTGCTTTAAAGCTTTGCCGGGTAAACATTTCATTGGCGTTCTGTTCTGACATGATGCACTTTTTCTAAGCGCGAACTGAAGTGCGCGGACACTGTCAAACAGCGCCAAACTGGATTTTTGTTGGGTCAGACCCATCTGATATCGAAGGGGGGCTGATAACGCGAGATCAACATGGAGCTAAATGGAAAAAAAATAGCACCAAACAAGCCACTTTGAAATGTTGCTGTTTTCATGAATATAAAAGTTGGGTGACCCTCCCCCTAGACTAAAAAAAGTTGGATGACCCTCCCCTTAACAAAGAATAAAAAGACATGACCCTCCCCTATTTTCCTCCGGTGGCCCCTTCCATAAATACCGAACGGTCCCTAAGCAAGCCAAGCCGATGCAACACAGCTGGAAAAGACGAAAGTGGCAAACCAAACCTCCATCAGGGCAGAATGGAGAAAACCCTTGGGAGAACCCAGACTCAGTCTCTCAGTTCTCCTCTGGCCACCGAGCGATCAGTGTGTGATTATGATCCAGCGTTACAGGTCAGAGGTCAGACTGGATCAGAACATGCAGAATATGTAGTTTCATCTGAAGATCAGAGTCCTCTCGCCGGTATGAAGACCGCTGTGTCTCGTGATCAGAGTTTGCTCCAGGCGCACATTCTCCAGTCAAGTGTGTGTTTATGAATCAGCTCCTGTGTGTGAAGTGTGTATGGCTCTCTCATGGGTTTGTGCGACGCAACGGTTATAAATGACGCCCCTGGTATTGACTAATAATCTACTGCACACTGACATGGGGTTAAAGATATTTAATTTACATTTTTTGTCCTTCAAAAGTCTTAAATCGCACATCTGTAGGTCAGAGAAATCCAAATGTTCTCGGGGGAGCTCCGAACCTTGCATCTGAAAGCGCGCGCGTGGGTGTGTGGTGCAGTAGGCTTGTCCTTTATGAACTGAAAGTAACTCGCGCGCTTCAGTCTGTGGCAGGAAAGCATATAAACTGACAAACACAATAAAACCGGCAAATGTTTGCGAGTTGTATCTTCGTGAATATGTATCTTCATATTTACTTGTAAATATTAATACAGAACTCTGATTTTATTTTTGGTTTATACCAAATTGAAATTAGCAAGAAAACCTCGCTCATGTAAGAATGTGCATTTATCGCATGGACGGAGCAAGAACATAATAATGCGAGTGTTAAATGCATATACTTCGGCTTGTTGTTAATGCTGCTGTCATGTGAAACACCAGCGCAATGCGAATGTTCATCTGTCAGTAAGAAAGCAGACTCATGCAGGACGATACTTTACTCAGGTCTGAAAGCGAGATGCTCAAACACTGGTTACAGTAAACACGATGGAAAAATAGCATAATGGAAATCTTAAGTTTCATTATTACATCTACTTCATCTGAGCTTGTAGACCACAGTATGGGGGTTCCCTCATTTAAATGTTAAAAGCCAGGGTGGGTTTCCTCCAGTTGAATGACTGAAGAAACACTGTCAGTAAGATGGTAGAAAACTTCTTCTTCTTCTTCTTCTTCTTCTTCTTCTTCTTCTTCTTCTTCTTCTTCTTCTTCTTCTTCTTCTTCTTCTTTTCCACCCCATCATTCTACTGTTATTAATCAAACAGTTGAAATAGTGGACAGTTTCAGATAACTCGGAGTAACATTGGCCAACACACTTTGATCAGCACATTATGGACATTCTGAAAAGAAGTCATGAATTAAGGGATAAAAGAAGATTATAACTGCGCTTTTTTCCGTCGTTGGTATAAGAAAAAAATTAATTGATTAACTTTATTGTCACCAGGGGGAAATTCTTTTCCACAGCACTGCACTTGTTTAACACACACAACATAACCAATATAATACATAATACAAAAAACAAACACGGTTACACCTTTGTGAATTTGGTCCAGTTCTTAACAGAAAGCATATTGAAACAAATAAAAACAAATAGAGCAATACAATAAAATTGGCTGAAAGATGCTTTGATAAAGCGATAATAATCGAGGAGCAGCGTTTAGTCCTTGGAGTTTATGAATGACTGACATGACTTCTTTTCTGAATGTCCATAATGTGCTGATCAAAGTGTGTTGTCCAATGTTACTCCAAGTTATCTGAAACTGTCCACTATTTCAACTGTTTGATTATGAAGAAGAAGAAGAAAGAAGTGGGTGGTAATAGATGAGAAATGTGCAGTTTTCTACCATCTTACTGACAGTGTTTCTTCAGTCATTCAACTGGAGGAAACTCACCCTGGCTTTTAACATTTAAGTGAGGGAACCCCCATACTGTGGTCTACAAGCTCAGATGAAGTAGATGTAATAATGAAACTTAAGATGTCCATTATGCTTTTTTTCCATTGTTTTACTGTAAACAGTGTTTGAGCATCTCGCTTTCAGACCTGAGTAAAGTATCGTCCTGCATGACTGCTTTCTGACTGACAGATGAACAGGGCATTCGCATTGAGCTGGTGTTTAACATGACAGTTTGCATTAACAACAAGCCGAAGTATATGCATTTAACACTCGCATTATTATGTTCTTGCTCTGTCCATGCGATAAATGCACGTTCTTAAATGAGCGAGGTTTTCTTGCTAATTTCAATTTGGTATAAACCAAACATAAAATCAGAGTTGTGTATTAACCCTTAATCACTGTTTGGGGTCACGCTGACCCCACTGGACTTTTCCTTCATTTTTTAAAAGTGTTACCTTCATCTCAGGGGCATGAAACTCTGTGACTTTTCCTAAATAATCTATCTAAACATGCACAAAAAAAAAAAAAAAAAAAAAAAAAAAACTGGGCTTGATTAGGTTGTTCTAAAGGTGTGTACATTTTTTTTTTTACCTTTTAAGGTGTTTGGGGTCAAAATGACCCCACATTGAAAATGAATGGGAAAATGAAAAAAATGACTTTTTAAAATTTTGTTTGTCAAAAAAATTAAAGTAAATCCATTATAAATCTGAAAATTTCTACATATAAACCAAAAAGTCCTAGAGCATAAATAAAAAGTAGAACGAACTTTCTATCACACACACACACACACACACACACACACACACACACGAATGTGACTGCAACAGAGCATTTTTATAGAATTTGGCAAATAAAATCAACTAAACTGTTCAATTGTGAAATTTTTCAGATTAATGCCAGTGACAAGAATTCATCTTGTTCTAAAAAAATAAATAATTGCTGATAAATAATTTTCTGAAATAAATAGTGTGTGATTACAGTCATGTCATAGTGGTGACTTGTAATGTTTCTGCAAATGTATGTATAATAATTTGCAAAAAGCAGATAATTCAAAATATATCAGAAAACAACAAATTCTAACTTTGACAAAACTACAGATTTTTTATGTATTTCAAAATGTTTAAATAAATATTCACAAAATATATATCATAAAGTTGTGAGGAGAAGTTGAAGCATCAAGAAAAATGAAGTGAAAATGAATGAGTCTCTATGGCCCTCTATTGGATACATGTGGTCATTGCACTTTAATTCCTTAACTACTATAAGAAATAAAGTTTTTCGACTAACCTTTAGATGGCAGTATTCTATCTCTAACACATAGAGCAATGTCCAAAAACTATTTAGATTTAATTAAGATCATAGTTTAAGTGATTTTTTTCTTTAAAAAAATCATTTTTCATGAGCCAATGTATGGTCTAGTTATGTAATTGTGCAGTAAATTGGTAAAAAACTTCAAAATTTCCACAAAAACACATCCTGTTTCACAAAATCTTCATCTTCACGTAGAAACTTTGTCAAACTAATTTTCTGGCGTGGATAGTGAAGGTCTTCATGTGTTTAAGCTTGTTAACTGTTCAGTCCTGTTCATCTGTTGCTGTTCTTGTTGGTGTTACACACATCTCTCTAGATGTTTCAGGAGTTTTTGGAGTAGCCATTGTAACACTAGAGTTTTAATTATATCCTAAATCTTATTTAAATACCAAATTCAGGAGGCTGGGCTGTAGGTGAGAAACAACCAGGGTTGTAATGCCTTCAGGATGTGACACCTTCAGTAGTCATAAAACATCACACTTAGTGAGATTAACCAGTATTTTTCTTCAAACAAAAGTGATTACAGTAATTTGCTGGTACTGTATTTTGTTTTACAAATAGATTGTGAAGGTCTCTGATAGACAGATGTCTTCATACCTTTGTTTTACAGTGTTTTTAAAAACACTACATAGATGTTTTATTAGATTAAATATTTAAGAGTTCCTTGTGCTGCATTCTATATCCACATACCCACCCCAAAATTCATGGGAGCATTGTCTTATGTGAACAAAGAGAAGCCGAGAACACCCAGAGCTCACTAAAATTACAGCAGATTAGAGGAAACAGTTGTTTTTCAAAGTGTAAGGAAGACAGACACACACACACACACACACACACACACACACACACACACACACACACACACACGGTTAACAGTTTCTAAACAGTTTGTTTCAGGAAAAGTGCACACAAAATCAAAGAAGAATGAAAGAATGAAACGCACCACAGTGAAAACGTGCCTTGTGTGAACTTTGATGAGACCAAGAACACTAGCACTGTTAAACATGCGTGACAATAACTGTTCCAATTCAACTCTGATGTGACTGAGCTTGTTTCACATATAACTGTAAATGATCACAGTAATAAACAGTTCACTTGCATTTGCTAGCTAACTATTGAAATTTACGATATACTAAAACATTTAGGTACTCTGCTGATGTGAACAAAAACTGCAAGTTTCATAAAAAAAGAAAAATAAAAAAAAAAGGAGAACAAAATATTAAGACATAAAACAACAACGCCTGTTGTGTCAAACCTAAAAGACAGACGCCTAAAACACTGGTGTCAAAGTATTGGCATGGACAGAAACATTGCCCCTTTCACTTAAAATGGCTACTTATCAACTGTAGTTCATTTACTTAACAGTTGTTTAGAGACAAACACAATGAACTGTGTATCTATGACTGTGCGGTGAAATGCAGAGTTTGAAGTGTAATAGTTTGAAAAGTTTGAAGTGTAATGGTTGAATAGGTAACAGAAAAACGGCATAACTCACTTTTCCTGTTGGGTCATTGTGTCTTGCGATCCCACAGCGTAGATAGACCAGAAAGATGTCCTAAAATAAATTTAATTTGTTTATTCTCAAGCAGTGTCATGTAGAAGGACTGACATTTAATTCTCAAAATGCGGTATTTGTTCATGTTTTCATTATTCCTATGAACATGTTTGACCACGCTCAGAGAGTAGTCTTCACAAACTGTACAAAACAAAGAAACTAAATGTAAAGCGGGTCATCGATTAGTGGAAAAATATCATTTTACATACTGTATCGACATAAACTTTCACAATAGACCAGGAGAGAAGGATTCCTGTATTCTTTATGGCTAATTTTCTCTTTTCCTATATGCCTTACACTCTTTCGTAATAAATTGACCTCTTGAATTTACTTTTGTAAACACATAAATCCTGTATACAAGGACATGCAACTTTATAGTTCTTAATGAGTTTGTATTACAACAGTGTGACATAGTTCCTCTAACAAATCTGACAGAAGAGCAAAAAATGTATAAAGATTTTTTAGCACATATAGTAACTTTATTTGAGTTAAAGAAGATGGTGATAACAATTGAAAACAAACTATAATCTTTAATGTTAAGGCCCTTTCACACTGGACGTGATTTTGACGCACGAATAATGGTTTTATTTTTTGATCAGCTGTTTGTGTAATGAGTGCTTTCACACTGAACGCGAATGTGCTGCGGCGAAAAAACGACTTTTATTTTTTTTCGTTTCGATGTCGATTTTTTTTTTCCTTTTGCGGCGACAGAAAAGGCTTCAGCCAAACGCATACTACAAGGACAATAATTGTGTGGCGTAACATTGGCAACCAACTCGGTCATCACGACTGTGAGTATGTTGTGTGATAGTTTTAGTTGTTGTATAGTCCTGTGCTGTGTAGGCTAGCAGGCTAAACTACGTTTGGGATAGAAAGCTAATCGTCAAAGATAGAGATAGAGACCGTGTTTACGCGGCTCATGTGATGGATTTTGACGCGAACTATTCGCTTTTTCGTTACGCATCCGGTGTGAAAGGGCCTTTAAGCGGGACGTTGAAATAAACAATTCTGCGGACGTTAAACAACTTAATTTAATATTAAAGCAGCACTCAGTAGCTTCGGGATTTCTTCGCTGTATTTTCGTTTTTTGCTCGCAGGTTTCTCTTTAGAGCTCCCCCCATGTGGAATTATTATTGACTCTTATCACTGCTACTAGCCCCGCCCCCACGAGAGAAATGTGTCAGAACGGCGAGCGAAAACTCAGGGAGCGTAAACGAAAACTTCAGAAGCGTAAATGAAAACTCTGGAAGCGCATTTGTAAGTTCAGATCAGCGATTGAAATATGAGAAATAGTTAGCAAAACATGCAGTGTATTAAAATGTACAGTGTATTATTCTTTTCAGTTTCAGAGATAATTTTAGTTTCAATTTATATTTTCATTAGTTTCTTGAAAAGCTACGTTCATTTTTATTGGCACAATAATAATTCCATACCCCCACAGCTTCGGAATAGATATTTGACAACACTGTTGTAAAAACTCGTTGGTGATTCTCAGACACCAGAGGCTAGATCAACGACATCAAAGCAGATGGGACATTCTTTAAAACGTCTTCTTCATTCGGGTTCGGACAGCGTGAGGGAGCGCAATAATGACAGAGTTTGAGCAGATTTATTTTGGCCGTAAAGCAATTGTTTACATCGCGAGACCTGATATCATGCGAGACTTCCTGACGCGGCGGCCGCCGGCTCAAGTTGCAAGTGCGGATTTTCCGCTCACGGGCACCAGGGGGGTGCGAAACGACCACCATTCAACCCGAAATAAGTAATATAACCATTCCAATGACTCCGAAGCTGTTCAGTTAAGGTAAAAAAGTTACTTAGAGCACCTTTAAGTATAATGTTATATAATATGAAATACTGGTTTGTCAAAAAGAGAAAGTTCAGTCATATATTTAAAAAGCCTCTTAAATGAAAGGCCTGCGTTTATCACACACGTTTTCCCATGTGCGGAATAGCATGAACTTACATTGGTTTGTCTTCGCCTAAAACAAAACACAGACCAACAAACAAAGAAATGTGAACAGTGTCATCTCAACAAGATGACAAATCTAGTGGTGTAATAAAAAGTAATTTGCAAAACCATACTTACAAACGCGTAACAAACTTACAAATTTCTCATCATTTGAGTTTTCTATATGCATCATAAACAATTTTTGTATGGCCTAACTTATTTTCTTAGTGATTTGGGGTCTTAATTTTACATGGTGATTTCTGCACAAGTCATTTTTTTTTTATTTATCTGCAGGTTTTACCAGAGTGTGGAACTTTGTTTACCAGTCTCAAATGTTAATGAATGTGCAGCTCTCAGTGCAATAGTCAGATGTGATTCAGTTGTAATAGATTAAGTGTAAAACATAATAACTTACTTTTCGTGCTGATGCTTCATGTCATCCCACATCTTAGATAGCTGTAAAGTTGCACTAAAAAATATCAACTTAGTCAAACACTCTCAAGCAGAAAGACTATCACTCAAATTCTTAATTTGCATTTATTCCTATAAACACCGAATGTTGACAGTTCTCAAAGGAGAGTCCAACAAACAAAATAGTGCTAACTGAATAAGATGGACACTAGTGGAGTGATAAAACAACACTTACAAGACAAAATGAACAAACTTTCACAATTGCTCACGAATGGATTTTGTGTATTTAATATTAATGTTACTTTTCAATGTATGCTGTGCCCTCTTTTCTTACTGATTTGGTCTTTCGAATTTTACAGGTGTTTTGGACACACATACAGTAACTCCTGTATACATATTATGTTTGAAAGTTATTCAAGAGTGTGAAAACTTTGCATCACAGCGGTGTGACACACCCCTGACAGAATATGTTGGCGTGTAAAAATACACACAAAGAGTTTAGCACAACTATTCACACACACAAATATCTAACTATATATTGTGTCGCTTTGATAGAACCTTGATATCACCCGTTTTTGGGGCTCATAGAAGATGGTAGTCGAAACATCCTAAGCGCATCTCTTTAATTTTGTGCTGGATGTTGAAGGGCTAGTGACTTCCATGATATTTTCTAGCATTAAGCTTTGTCTGGATCACTCAACACAAAGTTTTGTGTTCTGACCACACGAAGATTACACTAAGATTAGATTTCTTGAGTATTGCATGTTTGCACTGTACCCGAAACTTAGGCGTCAACATGTATCCCTTGTGGTTGTTACACACACACAGATATAATTTGAAATGTAGGTTTGTCAAAAGAAAAAAGGTAAATCCATACATTTAAAAAGTTTTCTAAGTGAAAATTGTGTTTTACTCATGTGAGGAAACTGCTCGGCTACAGTACTAGGTTAATAAAAGATGCTGGTCATCAGTCTGTTTTAAAGAATAAAATAAAGTAAAGGTTTTATTTAAAGGAAATAGACAACTTTTCTTGCTTTTTGTATGGCAAACAAATGTATAAAATGTTTGAACGTTTAAAATCCCTGTGTGTCTTATTTTACTCAGAATTTTGTAGTAAAATATGTAAATTTGTTGTTTTGCAACACACACACACACACACACACACACACACACACACACACACACACACACACACACACACACACACTATGGGATGGGTTAAAAACGAAAACATTTTCTTTAAAAAATACTAAAATAACAAAAGTAACGACCAAAAGTTCATGTTAATGCATGACCAAAAGATGTTTTTGTGTGAGAATCACCAGAAAGCTTTTGATGAAGTGTCATTCTTTAAACATCTAGGCTAGCCTAAGCAACTGTCCTAAAACCATTAACAAACCCATTTAGGATGCATTCTTCCCCCGCCAGTTCCACTCGCAAACACCTTCACTGTGAGTTAGATAAATGTTTTGATTCTTTGTCTTTTTAACACCGATCCTATTGGCGTCGGGAAACAGATACAGATGTTCTAGAAAAAAACAACACCTTTTCTTGTTGCGAAGAATATAGCACGGGGTGTGTGGGTAATTAGGACTCTTTGGCTTGATGAACGTGTCTGATTCTTTGTCTTAGGCATTAACATAAACCTAAAGTTCAGGTACTACTGATCCTACTGAGGTGCACACACACACACACACACACACACACACACACACACACACACACACACACACACACACACACACACACACACACACACACAGTTGTTCTTAAAAGAACATTTACCACTCTACAGATAAGGCGTTGTCGGGAAAATTTGTTTTGCGTACCTACCCCGAAGTGACAAAATAAAATAAAATTCTGTATCAAAATTTATAAGGAAAGACCAGTACTTTGTTTAGGCTTGGTTTGTAGGGAATTACAAACCTGTGCACATATATTCAAGCACACATAACTATAGAACCAATTCTTAATGCGCATGTGAACGCCATCAGCGTTTCTCACAGGATCGCGTTTAAAGTCTGTGTAGAGAGAATGGTGTCGTCTTAGCGGCCCCTAATTTAATAACAAATGATCGTTGCGACGGAAGCGAATCAATCAAAACTAACTTTAGCTGGAAAATAACTTTATTAAAGAACCGCTATAAAGCCAAAACAATCTCTGTTACCTTAAATTATACGTTTACCTCTGTAAAGCGGCTTTGAAACAATCTACATTGTTAAAAGTGCTATATAAATGAGGATGACTTGACTTGACTTAAAAGAACATCCCCAGACATGTTATTTTAATGAATATAGCCAGTGTGGTGTAGGGGTAATGGTTTTCCTGAATGTCTTGACTCAAATACTTTGACTCAGTTAACATGTAAGCTACTCTATTGATCAAACAACGATTTTGACACTCAGGGTGTCAACATACCATCATGGGTGAATTTCACCCCCAACAATCAAAGGAAAATACAATCAGCAACAGTTTCCCCCATACAGACGTTCCCCCTGTAAAAACAATTGACACCCACTGACCAGTCAGTTTGAGTGACACATGGATTCCCTGTCAATCACTAGTGACAAGGGTCATAAATCAATCAAAGGGGGTCATGAATCAACCAAAAGTGACACAAAGTATATGTTTATACTACTCAGCTTGAATCAGTCGGCCCATTCTCCTCTGACCTCTAGCATCAACAAGGCATTTTCGCCCACAGGACTGCCGCATACTGGATGTTTTTCCCTTTTCACACCATTCTTTGTAAACCCTAGAAATGGTTGTGCGTGAAAATCCCAGTAACTGAGCAGATTGTGAAATACTCAGACCGGCCCGTCTGGCACCAACAACCATGCCACGCTCAAAATTGCTTAAATCACCTTTCTTTCCCATTCTGACATTCAGTTTGGAGTTCAGGAGATTGTCTTGACCAGGACCACACCCCTAAATGGATTGAAGCCACTGCCATGTGATTGGTTGATTAGATAATTTCATTAATGAGAAATTGAACAGGTGTTCCTAATAATCCTTTAGGTGAGTATGTTTAAATGTTTGTTCTACTACACAGTATTAATAAACTGCAGTCATTTGGTTCTTTAAAACATTTCTCTCCTGTTTTCAGCACCGAAACATGAACAGACTCAATAAAACATGTGCAGAGATTCAGACTGACGGCGGGTTTGAATACAGACTTCAGTCTAATATACTGAATCAAACCAATATTCCCGACTGTGATCAGAGCTGGTATTCAGAGGTGTGTGTGTTTCTGTCCTCAAACTACATTATACGCACACACACACACTCACACTTGATCCTCTTGTTTTTGGTGTGTTCAGGACGGGCGTCTGATAGCAGATCCATCATATCCTGAAACACTGATGGATCCTGGTATTTCAGTCTCATCTGATCGTCTCGTCACGTCTCGCTGTGTGGAGGAGCTTCATCATGAGATTCAGTGTCATTCTAATGCAGTAAATCAACTTTCTCTCTCAACATTCATCTGTTTTCATATAGAGTGGTGACAAGACAGGGGAACACAGACATGAAACATGACAGTTATGCTTATAATCATGCTCTTATACAAAAAGCCTAATCCGGCTTGTATGTCCAAATGCTTCTCTGAGTTCCCATCGGAGGTGTTAGAGCTGTCCGCTTTTCACCCTCCACCTTTCTCCTCCGTGGAGGATCAGAGGCTGAATGCTCTGTGTCCTGTCCGTGCCTTACAGACATATGTGGCCAGGACCGGCGCTTTCCGGAAGAGCGACCAGCTCTTTATTTCATGGGCGCTCCCTCACAAGGGGAGTCCCATATCTAAGGAACGATTCTCACATTGGCTTGTGAAGCTATAGCTTTGGGAGCTTTGAATCAAAGGGAGTGCAGCCCCCAGGAGACATTAGAGCTCAGTCCACGAGTGGCTCTTGGGCTTTGCTCAGGGGAGTGTCACTGCAGGACGTCTGCTCTGCTGCCAGCTGGGCTTCTCCCCAGATGTTTGTGCATTACTACCGGCTGGATGTCACCAGAAGCTCGGTAGCACATTCTGTTTTGGGGGTGGGGCCTTCTTAGCCCTTCCCTGCGACCCTCCTTTTCCCTTTCCAATTACACATTGGAGTAAAGGAACAGGGCCGGCACATTCCTGTCACCAAGCATGCATTTAAATTCCTGCCTGTGTGTGTGTAAATATATATAAATCACAGATGAACACAACTTTTATGAATTTCTGAAGCCTAAATGCAGTCGCCAGAAGTAAACAGCTAAAGGTAGGCTATTTCCGAAATACACCGCGGTCCCACGAATTCAACGCCACCATAAAACCTCCACTAAGAGATAATTTAGTGCACGAGGAATGAACAGAGTACATGTAGCTCACTGACATGTTTAGCTGACGCCAGGGCAGGTCCCACTCATGAACAGTTCTCAGAAATCGCCACCAGGTTGACTTTAATTGTGGAAAAAACCTGTCCATTTCTATAAGGTCTTGAAGGAAACACAAAATATCAGAAACTGAGCACCCTTCAAACACTTGCCGCTTACAACCATATAAGGACCATGTAGAAATGGCCCTGGCATTCTGTATAGTAGCAACCACACGTGGGGCAAGCCCCAGTGAGCCTAGGTTTGTCCTGTCACGGGCCAGACCCATGGAGGGCCACCCTGGTGTGGGTGATAAATCTCCCCGTTCGCTTGGGACGATAGGCCTGTGTGGCGGAGGAGGTGCCACGGCTGGACATGGCGGCTGCGGTACCTGGGGGTATGGACAGACGAGGCGAGAGTAAAGGAGACGGAAGCATGAGGAGCGACAGAGACGAGAGAGGTAGAGTTCTCAAAGGGTCGGGTCGGCCCGACGGGACCCGCGGGTTCGGGTCGAAAATATAAGCAAACTCGGGTCGGGTCGGATCTCGGGCTTAATCTTTTCTGCTCAGTGAAAAACAAAACAAACAAACAAAAAAAAACATTTATTAATCATCGCTGCTGTTCACCGTAAAGAAAGTCTGACTGATGCGTGCAACGTGCATCATGGAGAGGGGCGGGGGCAGACCTGACGCCGCTGCGTGCATGCCTTTAGCCTGGAGAAGAAGATGGAGTTGGTGAAAAGTAAACTTGCCGCAGGTGAATTCACCGTCGCTACTACAGGAGTGGGAAAATCAGAGGTCTGGAAAGTTGTCTTTAAAAGCCACAGGCCGGTTCGGGTTGGGTTGTAATTTTCAGGCCTGTTGAGAACTCTAGAGAGAGGGGAGAGAGAAAAAAAAATCTTGGTCCGGCTCCCACAACGCGCTGCCATCTGGTCCTCCACCAGCTCGACACTCCTCCGCCAGCTCGACGCTCCTCCGCCGCCTGGCTGACGGCAACGGCTCCTCCGCGTTCGGGCAGTCGGCAGGAGTTCCCCATTCCCTGCTCCTCCCCGTCATGGTGGATGGCAGCAGGCTCCAGCCCACAGCGAACAGCGGCGACCCCTCCGCTCCCTCACAGACGGCAGCTGCCCCTCCAGTACCCTGGCGGCCAGCAGCGAGCTTGACCGTCCCCCCGGCAACTCACTTCAGTGCACCGCCTCGAGCGTCCATGGCGACGGAAACTGCCCGCCATGCTCTATGGCGCCGCGGATTCCCCACAGCGGCGAGGGCTATTTGACAGCACGTTCCTCCTTCTTCCCGGGTTTTGGCACCAGTGTAACGAGGTTCGTTGTTATAGGAAGGAGGCGGGAACTGGCGAACATTTTAATTAATAAATAAATAAACCAATACAAAAACAAAAGTATAAGCCAGCACCCCTCGTGGACGACTGCTGGCCACACAAAACAGGAACAAAACATCACATAAAACTCAGGCCTGTCCCTCTCTCCCTCTTCACTGTCGCCGCTCCTCCTTTATGCTTCCGCTCCTCCGTGAGAGATACGAGACCGGTGCGTCGTGCAGGATTCGCTCATCAGTAATCACGCCACCGGCCTCGTGCTGCTCTCTCACCGCCCTCGGCCTCGTCCTGCTCACCACAGTATATGTCAAAATCTGCAGACCTGACATTCTCAGGGGAGCCAAGCCCGCCTCCACACACATCTGTGAATTCATAACATGTGCCTTGATGGGTGAAATGAAGAAACTTCCTGTGCGGGGGATAAATGTTGTGGTCGTGTCTAGGTGCAGGTCCTCCATCTGATCTGGATACGGCCCAGATCCGGCTGACTACATCATGCGTTGTGAATGCCAGGTTAAAGAGATGTGTTTTTAGACTAGATTTAAACTGACAGAGTGTGTCTGCTTCCCAGACAATTCTAGGAAGACTATTCCTAGTAACGTCACACCTGCACCGCTCTATTTAAACACACAGAAATTATGATAATGTTATTTTGATTTAATTATGAATCATTAGACTTGCAGTTCATCAAAACATTAAACAAACAATAATTGATCATATTTAATCCCTAATGAAATGGGCTCTATAAATGCTGCTTTAATGCTTCGTTTCTTTCATTTCAGTTCAGAATAGAGACCATGTTCAGAGGTGAGAGAGACTCTTGCGTAAAACATCAGTGTGTCCTGAATCAGACTAAACTCTGTGTTGAACTGAATCTTCTGTAAGTGAATCATGATGATTGTGAATGTGTTTTTCAGTGAGGAATGAAACTGCAGCGACTCCAAACTCAGGTGAGTTTCAGCTGATAAACGTGTGTCTAATTCACTAATAAAACACTGATTCAGATCTGATTCAGACTCAGTCCAGTGTGAATGTTTTCTGTCATATTGTCTGATATTTGTGATCGTTGTGTGTTTTAAAGATGTGAATGAAGTGACTCCGTCTCTCCAGATCTCAGGTAAAACATTAAGAGCTTTAAACATTAACTTTAATATTGATTAATCATTATAGATCAGCTGATTTCATTGGTTCATTAATTGAGTGGATCAGCTGATTGTATTATTTTGTTGTTTGTGTATGGCTTGTATAGATCAGTTCTGGTGGATTTCTGCTCTTCTCATCATGATCCTGCTCTTGATGTGTTTCATACTGCGTAAAAAAATCTTCAGGTGAGTCCAGACTGATCTCAGTTCAGTCAGTAAATCTCAAGAGTTCATGTCATCATATTCAACTCCATCGTGAGATTGCAGTATCTTAACTGTCTAAAAATTATATAATATTTAATAATCAGATTCAGTGTGTTGTCAGATGTTTTCAGAGATAAGAGCGGTTCATCTGTCAGACTGATGATGATGCAGACAACAGGTGAGTGAATCCTGTAGCTCAACACTAGATGATGATCATGGGTTTAATTCCCAGTCTTTCTCTCAGTTTGAGATTCACTCCATTACATTTACATGATTGAATCAAATGTGCTTTTTGAATGCAGTATAAATGCAGTGTTAGTCACTCGGATAAAAGCATCTGCCAAATGATAAGTATAATGGACTGAATCTCATACTAAGAGAAAGAAAGATTGAAATAAATCACATCAACATTTAAGAGCTGAAACGGATGGTTAATGTTAACCTACAGTTGAGACTTTAAATTAAGTTTTATCTGGTGCATCTCTAGGTCACAGATGAAGGTCAGATGTAATGATCCTCATTCAGTGCAGTTAAAGGCTTCAGAGACAGAGGTCTGCATCAACATCATGGGCCAGCCAACCAGCCCGCCCCTCAAGACAGCCAACCAGCCGCCCCTCAAGACAGCCAACCAGCCGCCCCTCAATACAGCCAACCAGCTGCCTCTCAACCTGCCCGCCCCTCAAGACAGCCAACCTGCATGCCCTCATGATGGCCAACCTGCCCACGCCTCAATACAGCCAACCTGCCTGCCCTCATGATGGCCAACCTGCCCACCCCTCAAGACAACCAACATGCCCGCCCCTCAAGACAGCCAACCTGCCTGCCCTCATGATGGCCAACAAGCCGCCCCTCAATACAGACAACCAGCCGCCCCTCAACCTGCCCGCCCCTCAAGACAGCCAAACTGCCTGCCCTCATGAAGGCCAACCAGTCGCCCCTCAATACAGCCAACCAGCCGCCCCTCAACCTGCCCGCCCCTCAAGACAACCAACATGCCCGCCCCTCAAGACAGCCAAACTGCCTGCCCTCATGAAGGCCAACCAGTCGCCCCTCAATACAGACAACCAGGCGCCCCTCAACCTGCCCGCCCCTCAAGACAACCAACATGCCCGCCCTCAAGACAGCCAACCTACCTGCCCCTCAACCTGCCCGCCCCTCAAGACAACCAACATGCCCGCCCCTCAACATGCCTGCCCCTCAAGACAGCCAACCTGCCTGCCCTCATGATGGCCAACAAGCCGCCCCTCAATACAGACAACCAGCCGCCCCTCAACCTGCCCGCCCCTCAAGACAGCCAAACTGCCTGCCCTCATGAAGGCCAACCAGTCGCCCCTCAATACAGCCAACCAGCCGCCCCTCAACCTGCCCGCCCCTCAAGACAACCAACATGCCCGCCCCTCAAGACAGCCAACCTGCCTGCCCTCATGATGGCCAACAAGCCGCCCCTCAATACAGACAACCAGCCGCCCCTCAACCTGCCCGCCCCTCAAGACAGCCAAACTGCCTGCCCTCATGAAGGCCAACCAGTCGCCCCTCAATACAGCCAACCAGCCGCCCCTCAACCTGCCCGCCCCTCAAGACAACCAACATGCCCGCCCCTCAAGACAGCCAACCTGCCTGCCCTCATGATGGCCAACCAGCCCGCCCCTCAATACAGCCAACCAGCCCGCCCCTCAATACAGCCAACCAGCCGTCCCTCAACCTGACCGCCCCTCAAGAAAGCCAACTAGCCGTCCCTCAACCTGCCTGCCCCTCAAGACAGCCAATCAGCCCACCCCTCAATACAGCCAACCAGCCGTCCCTCAATACAGCCAACCAGCCGTCCCTCAATACAGCCAACCAGCCGTCCCTCAATACAGCCAACCAGCCGTCGCTCAATACAGCCAACCAGCCGTCCCTCAATGCAGCCAACCAGCCGTCCCTCAATGCAGCCAACCAGCCGTCCCTCAATGCAGCCAACCAGCCGTCCCTCAATGCAGCCAACCAGCCGTCCCTCAATGCAGCCAACCAGCCGTCCCTCAATGCAGCCAACCAGCCGTCCCTCAATGCAGCCAACCAGCCGTCCCTCAATGCAGCCAACCAGCCGTCCCTCAATGCAGCCAACCAGCCGTCCCTCAATACAGCCAACCAGCCGTCCCTCAATGCAGCCAACCAGCCGTCCCTCAATGCAGCCAACCAGCCGTCCCTCAATACAGCCAACCAGCCGTCCCTCAATACAGCCAACCAGCCGTCCCTCAATGCAGCCAACCAGCCGTCCCTCAATACAGCCAACCAGCCGTCCCTCAATACAGCCAGCCAGTCCGCTCCAGTAGTGACTGGTTGAGCGGCAGTTGCCACTAACGTTGAAGTTGCGCCAGCTACAACTTATGTCAGATAGCCACAACTAATAAGAATAATAAGGGTGATTTACAGGTTCTCTACTAGACCAATGGTTTTATGTGGGCTCAATAACCAAGGAAACACTCAAGTACCCAAAATTTGTTAGATACAAATGTAAAAAATGTATTTATGTACCATCATAGTATTAAAACTCATGGGGGACAGCAGGTTGATGGAATCATGACAGGTAGAATTCAACTGACCATGTATTTGTAATTAATGATAATCAGCAATAAGTTTGCTTAGAGAAGTATAAGGCATCAAAAAACAGGATAATATTCAGCACAGGGTTTCAAAGGTTGCTAAATACATGCATTAAATCAGTGAATGTGATCACCTAACATGCATAATTTCATTGCAAACCTCAAAGCCATATAAATATCCATTAATAAATCACTGAAATACCACAAGAATAAATACACACCAAATATCAATCAGGTCATACCATCAATACCACTCACGATAAATACATTGCTGTCATCAATATACAGTATAAGAGGCATATGGGAAATAACAATAGCCTGCTCTCCTACCCCCTTACTTTACACACAGATAGTGCCGGGGGACCAGGAGGAGTTGCACACATAAAATAGGGTCTCCCTGGCGAACAAAGCAATACCAACGTATATGTCAACCATGCAACAGTAATAATAAGAGTGTACTGCTGGCTTTCTTACCCTCTACCGGACGTGGGTAACCGCGTTCAGGGAAATCTACAGCCACCGCTAAGCTTAATAGGGGAAAAACCCAACAAAATTTCCCTCTGTCTATTCGCACACATCATACAACAATCTCCAGCCCACAAACAGGCACAGCCGCCTCAGCAAGGATCTCAGCAGCCCTGTAGAATAGAATAGTGATTCCTGTGAAATAAATGACCAGTTAAAGACAAGAACAAGAAAAAATGTAAAATATCAAAATACTCTGTATATGTATGTATAGTGAAGAATGTTAGGGCACCATGGATTTTTACGAGTTGAAAAACATGTTTGAGAGAGATGTGGCAAAGGATAACAGCAAACAGAACTGGGAACAAGGAGGATTGGGACATCTATTGCAAATTAAGAAATCAAGAAACTCAAATGTAAAGAATGTAAAAAGAATGTTTTACAAACTTAAAATAAATGAATGTTAATATGACTGTAAAAAATGTGGAGTACACTCAATGAAATAATGGATAGGAAACCAAGTCAAATTCCTTCTTTTACTTATACAGGTGACTCATTTTTTTAACTATTTTTAAACCATATGAAATTGGAAATTATTTCAATGATTTTTTTCATAAATAAATTTGATAAATGAAGAGAAGAAATGTTTTTTGGCAGAATCAGTTTGCCACATCTTTAATATCAGTATTTAAAAAGGATTTTCCTTTAGCTTGGAAAGATTCAAAGGTTATTCATCTTCAGAAAAATGTTCAAAACATAGGCTAGTTCAAAACATAGGCTAATAATAATAATTTCCGAGAGCGCGCTCGATAGTGCGCGAGAGAGCCCGAGTGTGTCCGAGAGCGCGTTCGAGAGAGCGCGCGAGAGAACGAGTGACACTGTGGTTCTATTTAGGGACGAGTAACACTGGAGTTTGGTTTATTTAATAATAAGTTATAAATATGAAATGGTGTGATTTCAGAGAGGTTTGACACGTAGGCCTAATTGGGCGAGAAAGCATTCTGTTAACCGAGAAGTTTTTGTTTACTGACTAAAAGAAAGTAGGCTACATCCTGCTAATTCAGTGGTAATAATTTAACTTTTGTTTTTATTTTGTTGTCCATTTATCGAAATTACATGCCTCTTATATAGTAATTATATAATTTACTAATGCTCGGACACACTCGGTCTCTCTCGCGCGCAGACAGACACAGACGGTCTCTCTCGCGCATGTCGCTAGCGCAGACCATAGACACACTCGGTCTCTCTGACGCACTGTCGAGCGCGCTCTCGGACACACTCGGCCTCTCTCGCGCAGTGTCGCTTCGCTTTTGTCCAGTCCGGCGCCACATAATTGTTGGCAGGGCGACGCACACTGAGACGAGCTGCTCTCGCTGTGAGAACATGCCACTCTCCGCTCTTTGATCGCGTTCTCCTGAGAGGACGACTCCGCCCCTCACGAGCCTCGGATGAGGAAACGGTGGAGTCGAGGGTTGAGCAGTTGGACGACAGTGAGCTCACCCCGGCTCAGACCTTGCGTGCCTCACTTTCTCCACAGAGAGAGATGTCGCCTGTGCTGTTCACCCGACCAGACCAGATGCGAGCGGCCTCGTCTTTTTTATACTTTATTTACTTATTTATACTTTGGTATATTTGTGCAATAAGACATAATCATTTGATACTATAAGATAAAGCAAACTAGTATTTTTTTCTACTGTATCTATTTGACTACATTTGTTGCCCAATTAAAAACATTTTAGACTAGACCATTGGTCTATATTATGAATATTTAGTTTTGAATAATTTGACTAATTTGTAACTCAAATAGAAGTTTTTTATTATTAATGTTTTCCCATAGATTTTGCAGTAATGTCAACACTTACTTTCACTTTCATTATTTCATCAGTGACAATAGCGCCCTCTTGTGCCCTACATATTCAAATAATGTCATTTCTGCATGTCATTGTTAAAAATTTATATGAGTTTCTTCTGAAATGTGCTGCTTCCTGAGAGGAAAAGATTGAAATTAAGGTTATTTGTTGAAAACTTCATATTTTAAGGGGTAATTTCCACTGGTTTAAAAGCACATCACTACACATTTTCCACGTATGTTTAAATTGTTTGTTCTACAACACAATATTAATAAACTGCAGTCGTGTGTGTGTGTGCGCGCGTTTCTGTCCTCAAACTCCTACAGATCCTCTTGTGTTTGGTGTGTTCTGGACGGGTGTCTAAAAGCAGATCCATCAGATCCTGAAACACTGACCCAGACAGCATGGTAATATTGATTCAATGTTGAGTTTTGATCCAAACCATCATTTTTGTTGACATCAAAATTTCAATGTTTAAAGTGTGTTGGATCAGCATTGAAATGTTGATGAAAGGGAACAGCACACATGGTTGAAGACAGTGACATTGAACTAACAGTGAGTCTTAGTTTATGAGCACAAGATCTTGCAGGCATGTATCTATGCAAAACACTACTGGGTGTTTCCCAATCAGTGGGGCGTTTCAGTTCATGATGGGCACTTTCAATGGTGTTACCTCATTTGCTCTAATACACTGGGGGCTTGGTTTAGGGGTGGGCCCTCATGATTTTAGCAAGTCTTTTGAAAAATGGTTGAAAAACACCAATTGTAGTTTGAAAATTGGCACTCATTGGTATACGCCCATTTTGGTTTTGTATGCGCACTTCTCAGTAGTGTAACGCTTCCTCAATAGAGAGAAAACATAGGTGCATCCTATACAGAAGTCTGGTTTGTTGAAGCACCTGACACACTTACATGACTTCTCTAGCACAGTTTCAAACAATGGTGCATCTACCTTATTTCTCTCTTCCTTTGTTTTGTGTGCTTATTTGCGTATGATTTGTATTGTTAGTCACGGTAATTAGATACATTAAAAAGTTATTAACTGTTTGAATAAAGCATCTATTTTTCTACATTCTTAAAAAATGCACATTGCTTTAGTAAAGTTTATTAGTAATTTCCTGAATAAAGTTCTAACGTCATTTAACACATTTCTTGAAGTGCAGGAGACATGAACATGAGCAAGAAAAAGTTACACTGCAAACATAGCCCATGTCTTGCATCCATCAGTGCTTGCATGCAGAGCACATTGCTCCTTTAGTAGGAATGAAGGCTGACAAAGATGGACAATAAATAAATAGAAAAGCACCCCCTCCTGATAATGCTGACATTGATTATACACCAAGTTGTTGTCGACAGCATAATCACCTGACCTGTGCCTCTGACTTGATGATATCCTGTGCCTTATCACTGCTTAATCAGGTAATCATTCATATTCCTGAATCTGTATTAAATTTGAGAACTGATTTCCATTCAGTTTAGCTTGTTTCCACTGAAACACAATAACAAAAAACATCTTGTGTTTATTAAGAAAGTGACTGACATGGCCATTTTGTGATATTTTAAAGAGATTAAGGTCTACATAAGGTGAATCTGCAGCTTCAAAGGGATGGTTCAGCCCGAAATGAAAATTATGTCATCATTTATTCACCCTCAAGTTGTTCCAAACCTGTATGAATTTCTTTCTTCTGCTGATGCCAGCGCCCGGAAACAACAAAAGCTTCAGTGAGTTCTTCAAAATCTTTCTTTTTAGCAAACTCTGTGTACACAACCAATGTTCTCAATGCTGGACTTCATGTGTAGAGCCCCTGGTGACACTTCCAGCACAGTTTCATGTTGTGTCGAGCCTTCTTAGTGTTTTAAAAATAGCGGTTTTGATGCTATGATAGTCGTACCCCAAGCACTCCCATTCACAAGGGCAATTTGACCGAAAATGAAAATACGGTCAATCTTAAAAGTGACGTTTCCATCCTAATTATGCTTTTAAACGAAAGTTTGCCTGGGGTAGATTCACAAAAAGACCATTACATAGGTTGCATTTTGGCGACAGTTATCCTTTAAAGGAAAATGAAAGAATTGTTGTTGTTTTTTATGTCTATACACAAAACAACAGAATAGAAGATTTAAAAGAAAAATGCCATACTCCTTACAAATTCCTGTAACACTTATTATTTTCTCTAAATTGTTTGATTACTGCACAAATCACACACCCTTTTTCACATTTATTTGCCTGAACCCACCTATACATACACAGCTCACCATCTGATTGAAGGATTTCACAAAAGAAAACTGCAAAAACTGTGATGACTTAATTTATTCATGTACAAGTCCAAAGTATTCAGAAAGTTCTGTGAACATATTATATTAGTTATACAGTGGGAATGAAAGTGCTGAAGAGAAAAGCATCCCAGCATAACAAAATAATTAATTTTTAAAAAGAAAACAAGTCTCAACAATTAAAAATCTAAAATGGACCATAGTTTTTATATTCTTTAAGTAGTTTTATAGCTAAACAAAAACACTAAATGCAACAATAATGTGGTACATTGAGAGTAAAGTTAATATATATATTCAGGTTATTGTTTTTGTCTTCAAGATTTTATTGCATTACATGACGCAACATGACACTTCTGAACCCAGAAGAGATATACTGGGATTAGGACCAAAGTTGAATCCAGTTCCCAGGAATTTGACCTCCACCCCATCAGCACCAAAAGATGCACCCGTGTCAACTCCAAGTCCCAGTTTCATACCTACTGGACCGGCTTTAACTGATGCACTGCCGACTTCAGCTCGAGCTATTGCTCCGGCTCCAACCACATTGGCGTCAGCCCTAGCTGTGGCGTTGGGGCCTTTGGCTTCTGCCTCAAATACACTGAATGCAGCTTGAGCTCTTCCAACTCCTGCTTCTGCAAAAGCTCCAGCCTTAGGGATTCTCCTTCCAGGTTTGTCTTCAAAAGCATACGCATATGTTCCAGTTCCAGCATAGGTGCCCTCTGCACTGGCACCTGCTGGTCTGTCATATGTGTCAATTATGTCGAATGGATTTACAGTGGCACCTGAAAATAAAAAAAACAGCATAAATGCAGTGCATATAGACATACAAATGCAGTGCATATAGACATTGTACATTAATTTACCTATAGCTGCCAGAACATCATTAAGATAAAAACATTTTTACTGAACCTTGCAAGCTGTTAGTTCTGTATTTGGTGCGATTAAGTCTTGATCTAGGGTTTGTATTGCAATTCTCAAAACTCTAAACAGAGCTGCTCTAATTGTTCAAAAGGCTTTTAAAAATGATATTCTGCATCTTCATAATCTGTTGAATCTGCTCGTGTTTCTTGTTTCATTAAGTTGTGAAAAGTGATATTCTCTGTCCAACTGGTGGGAGTGTGTAGTGGTCACGATACAGAGAGACAGTAAATATGAAACTGATGTTTTATATGAGTATGCAAATGGAGAATCAGATCAGGATGATGAGCTTAGCTGGTTAATAATACAGATGTCCGTTTGCAGATGGCGGCACTGAATACAGTAGACTGATGACTGGAGACAGAAGACGGATGTTCAGTTAAGTGATCTTCAGGTGAGTAGAGGAGTCTGTACGTCAGGTAAGGACGAGAGGATGATGTGCATGTGCGGTGAATCTGGACTCTGGGAAGAGTGAACGAATGCGCGGATGTGCAGATCTGGTGACTCCGTGACAGTAGTGGATGTAGTGAATCATATTATGAAATAAATGTTTTTACCCAATGCACCCTATAGAAAATCTTATGAGTGAAACATTTTTTTTTTAAGTATATTCCCATTCATATCATATTTATGATTTTTTTTTCAAATTATTTTTTCAAACAAATTTTAGCACACCAGGGTGACTATAGGAACATGAAATTGTCCAGCTATGACTTCATGTTTGCATATTGCACTGCACACAGAGGATGTGTGAAACGGGCGTAAGACAGTTCTGGGAAGTAAGCCTAACTATATCGAACCGTTTGACGACAGTCTTGCTGTGCAACGAGATCGGTCCGCTGGTTAGTCCAGTTATGCCGTCTCATCGCTCAAAGTCACTTGGTTTTTTATGCCCATCAGGAAATTTATTCAGCAAATGTGTTTTTACTGCATAAAAAAAAAAAAATCTGACTCAATTGTGAAGGCATACTTTTTTTTTTTTTTTTTTTTTCGCATTTTTTAGAATTTATGTGCATCTTGACGTTTCCACTGAGCGTTTTTTATGCGCTATTCTAAAATGCTCATAAAAATAGGTGGATGGAAACATACTGATTCATAGACCGTTTGCAAGCTGTGGTGTCTATATTTTCAGCAAAGAAGAATTATGAGTATTTCTATGCTGGTGTCATTATTGCCCTGTGCATGGGGGACCGGGACAACAATTCCAGTAATTAAGCACAACAATATTTACAGGTAATTGTGACAAAAAAAATTAGAAATGCCAGAGCAAAATCAGTCAGTTTAAGCTGCAATATCCTAAAATCATGGTGGGACTTTCTGTTAATTTAACGTGTCATATGTCTTTTTCTGAAATATGACAACAACAATCATCTATACTATTCAGAGATCACACTTTCAGAGAGTGCTTAGGAACATTTTAGAAGTAAATACATACACAAAATACATATATTAACAAATAACACAAACATGCAGTGTATTAACTTAAAAATGAACTTACCTATAGCTCCACGGTGGTCTATTTTTCGGTTTCCAGACATTCTGATGTTGCAGGTCTAAAAGCTCAATGGGTCTTTGGTGGTTCAGTCCTTCAGAAGTGCAGCTTGCCAGGTCCCAGACACATTTATAGCCCATAAACTGACTCAAAACACACCCGAAAGGAATGTTTTTCCTTGTTTAGGGAATCCCCCCTCCCCATATACTGTGAAACTGATGATCTCATTCATCTGATAAGATCAGACCAGTGTTTAATGAATGTGACACCAGTCTTAAATAACAAATTCTTACACCTTTATTAATTTAAATGTTTTAATCACTATTCAGTGTCATTTTTCATTGACAAATATTTCAGGGCTATTTAATTCACTTCATTCCAGATTATCAAATTGAACATGTAAGGTGGGGGTGAAGCGTTGTTCTGATCTCTTTCCTGGAGGTCTATTAAATGAAAAAATAAAAGATAATAATGATAGTATTATTGTATATCACAAATAAGTAGGAAACAGATATCAATGCATATTCTATTACACACACTGAAAAAAGTGAAACATCAGTGCAATTCATTCAAAATATATATTTACATTGGTCCAATGGAAAATTGTGATTTTCAGTTTATACCTTCTGTTTTCACTTTGCCTCAAAGTAAGTGTTACGCCCTCTATCACTGAAAAAAATGATACTTTGGATTAACTTTAAAAAATTGATGTAATTTGTTACAGCTAATTTCTTTTTTGATTTTCTCAAATTGTATTTATGATTTAGTTAAAACCATAAATTCTGATTAATTTTTTTTACTCAAGAGTGTTAAAGTTAATGAGATAATTAAGTGATTAATTTAGTGATGATTGAGCATTATTGAAGACGACTGATGTTAACAAGCAGAATCACTGAAGGAGAAAAATCACAAATGGTAAGTCATCATTATGGTGATCTGTGTTTGCTTTAGTTGGGCTCTAGACCCTTATATGTTTACTTTACATTTTGTTTGGCTGCTGTATCTGAGTTATAACTGCCAGATGAACAAAGGAAAAAAAGTGATCTGATGGTGTTGGCTATATTATGACAATCATCATTTGAACTTATTGAACTCATTAAGACCCTTATTTCTGACGTAGATTTAAGTTGTTGATTACAGAATAACTGTGATTCTGCATAAATATCCAGAATTTTAGATATAATACAAAGGATTTCTTAATAGTTGTTTTGAAAAAAAAAAACTAAAAAAAATCGTTCTTTTAGGCACATACAGACGTCAAGATTCAGTCTATGCATCTCAACAATGGTGACGAGCAGAATGTTCACTTAGGAAAATTAAATTACATAGACAATTCAGATCATAATTTATTCATAACGCAATGCATGATGGGAGCCATTAATGAGTTGTGATTGGTGGCAGCCACTGCAACATGCTTTATTATTGTCATCATTGTTGAGATTCACAGGCTGATTATTGATGTCTGTGTTTCTAAATAAATTAATTTGAAAGTCTTTTGATCAGAACAATGTGTATTAAATATTTTGGATTATAAGAAAAATATTGAAAATCATATGCTGTACAATCACAGGGCTGCTGTAATTAACAAGTTAAACCAAACTATCTCAATAAGTTTTGTTTTTCAGATCACAGCATGATTATGTCAAAACATAACCAACACCATCAGATCACATTGTCTCTTTGTTCATCTGACTGTTATAAATCAATAACAGCAGACAAACAAAATCTAAAGTAAACATATAAGGGTCAAGAGCCCAACTAAAGCAAACACTAATCACCATAATTTGTGATTTTCTCCTTCAGTGATTCTGCTTGTTAACATCAGGTGTCTTCAATAATGCTCAATCATCACTAAATTAATCACTTAATTATCTCATTAACTTTAACACTCTTGAGTAAAAAAATGTAAATTTTGGTTTGACATTAAATCAAAAAATTTTGGTTTAAACTAAATCATAAATACAATTTGAGAAAATCTAAAAAAAACAATTAGCTGTAACAAATTACATCAACTTTTTTTAAGTTAATCCAAAGTATTATTTTTTTCAGTGCACAAAACCAAATCTTCAAACCACATTCAGAGAAACTCTGGCTCTTCTGGCAAATATCCTTCATTAGACACTACAGAGAGTATGCAGTTACAGAAAAAACTATATTGTAACAAAGTAAATTAATCTAGCAATTTACAGTAGTGAGGTGAATAAACTGTATATTGTATGCACTCCAATTGTAGTATTGTACTGAATATTGTAGGCTATAGTAGATATATATAGATATAGATATATGAATTAAATGAATAACCTTTAAAAAAAATAAAAAAACCTTCACTGAGGTTAAGCTGGACTGTGACTCTATTTTCTTCTGGAAACAAACTTTGTTGCATTATTTTTCTGTTATCTCTGTAAATGAAACACTCTGTACCGTAAAAAGAGCTGTATAAATAAAGCTGACTTGACTTGACTCAACAGCACAGGCGACGTCGTCTTTTTCCAGTCAAGGGGAAAACCCTCTAGTGTCTCGGATCCTGTCCTGACAACATTCCCCACACCTTGCTTTCACATACTCATCCTCTTCCTCCTCCTCTTCCTCTTCCTCCTTCTCTTCCTCATACTCATCCTCTTCCTCATACTCATCCTACTCCCATTCTCTTCTTTCTCTTACTCCCTTACGGCCCTTGCACACTGAGACTGAGTCCGAAATTATCGCATGTGTTTTTTCGCTTTCGTGATTTGGTGAAATGTGTTTTAGTGAGTGAGAATGTGTTTAGAGTTTTGTTAAAAGAGTGCATGAGATCCGCAAACAGTGTTTTAACTGCTTAATGTTTTACAGAAAGAGTGATTTATTCAACAGATTGGTTTAGGCTATTGAGAATTTGGTTCAGAGAATGAGGTTTAGCGATTTCAGTTTAGCAAATCAGAAAAGCAGTAATATATATATATATATATATATATATATATATATATATATATATATATATATATATAATATAATATCATATTCAATATATTTGACCAAATTTGAACATATATTTAAATAACTTTAAATATTTTGGATACAGTGCTCTATCTCTTTTTCTCTTTTACAAATTTGCTGCAACACTTTCAGAATAATGTTTCAACTCTGCATTGAATTCACCAACATCAACACTGAATTCATCAACATATAACTTATGTCTGGTTTTCTTCTCCAATTCCCCATTCTGAACAATATTTCACAAAACAGATTTTTTTACATTTATAACAAATGTTTTTCTTCTGGTTGCTGTCACTTAATGATTTAAAATTAAAAGTAAAATTTGTGATTTTTTTTTTTTTTTTTGTCATACCAAGAAGGAAATTGTGTCTTTTTCTCCAACATCAGGATCTTTTCAGGAATGTTACTACTTCCGTTTTTTTTTTTTTTTTTTCAGGGCTAAATATTTTGTTAGTTTTATTAGGATTTCTTCTCTCTCTCTTTCTTTAGTTATCAGTAATGCAGTAAAGTAAAACATGCATTCCTCAACTCTGAAAGTTAATTAAATAGTTCATTCCATACATTTCTGGAGGACAATTGCATGAATGCCACACATGAAAAAAATGTGGAACAAATTGTTGAGGTTGATGATTGGTTAACATTCTTTAAAAAAAAAAAAAGTGTGAAGTAACACTTCCGAATGTGCTTTCCTCATTATTTCCTCATTTCTTTCCTTATTCCTCGTCATGCTTGTTTGATCTTCTTTAAAAACATTTGGTGCAGAAAAGAAGCACAATGTGAATAAATGAAAAAGAAAACAGCAGCTGACCATAAACATTTTCAACAACAGAAGGTGTTTTTATTATGTTTATTTAACTAAAACTATAATAATTGTTTTGCTTTTATTTTAATATCATTTGTATTTTATATTTTGCGTGTTATATATAATTATATATTTTATTTATTACCATCTTCTCTAAAATATTGATAAGTCATATTGATAAGTATCTTTTATGTGTGTGTGTGTGTGTGTGTGTGTGTGTGTGTGTGTGTGTGTGTGTGTGTGTGTGTGTGTGTGTGTAATTCATGGTTTGGTCTGTTCAAATAAAAACGTTTATTCCTTTTACTTATTTTGATATTAGATTCGTACTTATTCTCAGAGATAAGGACAAACCATAAAATGCCTCTGTGATGAAATGTGGTGATCTACAGATGCGGCTGATATGAAATATATAATATATTATTATTTTTTAATGTCAAAGATCAAAATGGACAAGTTTTTCACAATATATATCGTTTCAGGGCAGCTTTACAGAAAATGAATGTGTTAAAAATTACAATTTAGAGTGATCTGTTATCAGAGGAATTAAGATGATGCCAACTGAATCAACATGCACCAATATATCCTAACCAATAATGTATTCTTTACTTCACTGAGCTCATTGTCTCTGCTGCATTCACACACACCAAATTCAGCTGCATAATTCATCTTGTGGTCGGTTATTCTGTCACAGCTCTAAAAGTCCAAAGATTTCAGATACAAGGTCATTTAATAAAAAATAAAACTCAGATAATAACTCACAACCAATAACTGACCATGCACGGAGGAAACACAGGAACTAAAGGGATGCTTCAGGATTAATCCTCATTCTAGATGTATTTAACAGTAGCATACAAGAAAGAAATTAAATTAACAAATATAAAAAATAAAACACTATAGACTTTACTGTATAAATTATACATTGATTCTTATTAAAGTTCTCACAAGACTCTTATTTATTATTACTCACAAGCTCATCTACATCTTGGATGGTCTGGTTTTGACAGGGGCGTCATGCAAGCCAAAATTCTGGGGGGGCACAATCTGAGACGTTGCAATTGTTTTCTGACGGGTGATATGGATCATGTTAGGAGGGGTCAGGAGGTTTCTCCCCCTGAAAATTTTTAAATTCTGGCTGCTAAACATACCATTTCAATGCCGTTTGAGAGGGACAGAAATACCTTAACGGAGCTAGCAGCAACCCTCCTCTATCTGAGGACTAAGTTAAAGTATCTATTTTGTAAGTTTATGTAAAAGACAGGTCGATGAAAGAACTGTAAGCTCAAATTCAAAAGCTTTTGAAGTCTACTTCATTAAAGCATGTTTACACACACACTTACTGTACACTGTTAAAAATTACCTGTAAATTTTACAGTAAAATACTGGCAGCAGGGTTGCCAGCCAATTACTGTATTTTTTACAGTAGCGTTTCTGTAATTTAATTTACAGAATTTTACTGTATTCTCTGATTACAGTAAAATTCTGTAAATTAAATTACAGAAACGCTACTGTAAAAAATACAGTAATTGGCTGGCAACCCTGCTGCCAGTATTTTACTGTAAAATTTACAGGTAATTTTTAACAGTGTATGTAAAATGGAGTATACAATATATTTTCCTGATTTTTGAGTATTAATGACTGGCAGCTGAATTTTAAATGTAAATTATTTATCAACTACATAAGCTTTAAACAATTGTTTTTAAATACATAAAGTGTTGTATAATGCACAACTTAATTCCCCTATTACTTCACAAAACAAAAAAATAATTCAACATACTTATCTTGAAAAACAGGTACAATTTTATAACTTTAAAATCTGCATGAAAAAAAGTCATAAACAGTGTATTTTGTATTATTTTGATTTCATTTTTATTTACAAACTTTTTTTTTTTTTTTAAATGGACATGAAATTAAATATTTTTAAATTACTTGAAACAAATTAGCCGTCATGGCCCTTCACACAAAGAAGAAATACGCAAACAACATACATTTAAAACCACAAGTTGACCAACATGATCATAATAATAAAACAAAAAGAGACGGGTGAATTTTCACCACTTCATTACCAGACAAACATGTCCAAACAACAAGGCCCCACTTAGGCCTACTACACATGATTTTAAAAACAGTACCATTGCAGTTTTTATGTTATGATTTTAAATTGGTATGTGACCTAAGAACGATCTTACATTAAAGGTACATAAAGGTGCTGAGGTCTGACTTTGTGGTGCTCTGAAATTAAGTTATTTTAATATTAATATGTGATGAAGGACTTTGAAAGAAGTTTGACAGATTTCAGTGCCGAATAAGGTTAACACTACCCCGTTTATTTGAAAATGGTTAATATTTGACAGAAATGTAAAAAAGTAATCAAATCACTAATGTTTGTTGTAATATGTAACATTACATTAGTAAAAAGTATAACGTTAGGTTGGATTTTGCAGTTAGCCTCCAACAAATTTAACACCCTCGTTTCTATGAAACTGAAAACAATTGAACCAGCTGGAGACTTTGACACAAGACAAAACAGAACAGATGTTTCAAAACCGATCAGATAACGTTACTATGGCTTTGTATGGCAGTAAAGTTAGCCAACTAGTTTACGGTTAGACTAGGCTAGCTATCGATAACGTTACACTGACACAACTTAAGTTAATGCTCTGAATTCGCAGCTAATATCAAATCCATAACTTTTTGATCAAGTTAAAATTTCCAGGTCAACCACAAATAATCCCACTACCTTTTAATACCATCCGATAACTAATTCAATGCCGATTTGTTGCTTTGCCCACTTACCACTTCAAGACCATCTGTAAAACATTGCCAGCTCAACGTGCGAGACGAGTGAGTTGCTTGAACATACACAGCAAAGATTTGATACACAGACACCATATTAGGAAAAAGGGCTGATGCTGACCGATTTATTACACATCCAGAAGAATACATCCGAGTCGTTATAGGCTCTGGTATATTATGGAGCATAATAGGAATAAAGTTGTGACAAAAAAATTATCAGGGAGGAAAAATCTGAGGGGGCACGTGCCCTCACTTTGAATGGGCATGACGCCACTGGGTGTTGAGTACATTTTCAGCAAGTTTAAATTTTTGACTGAACTACCCCTTTAATAACTACATACAAACTGTATTAACAAATGTTTTACAATTTTAGGAATCAAGCAGGGAGGCAACAACATCAGCAAGGACGAGCAATGACAGTGGAGTCAATCAACACATTTTGGCTGAATTAAAAGAGATTAAGACTGTTCTTGTGGAAACTCTAACACTTTAAAAAAATGGTAACCTTATGAAAAGTTTGACATTTTTCTAAGTGATTGCGTCAAAAGATATAAAAACCTATTTTGCTCCTGGATGCACTCCATTAACCAGTCCAACCTCTCCCTGGACCCACTTCGGATTTGCCAGGCCCAGAGTCTTCGCCTGTCATCTCTAATGCCTCTTCGTGTAAATGAGACTAGGAGTAATAATGACTCCAAAAAGGTATCGTTTTTAAGTAACAATGCCTTCTTACTAGGGCTGCATGATTTGACCACAAGAGTTTATATATTAAAAGTCAGAATTGTTTGGTCCATATTTTCAGCCATTTTTCTCTTTCGGCCAAAAAAACGAAAATGCCATTTTACATGAGACATGATACAGATTACGGTCATGGTTCTAAATTAACTTTTTTGATCACCAGCCAATGTGGCTGGTAACTTTCCAAAGTTACCAGCCAATCAGAATATCCACTAGCCAAATTATTATTATTATTATTATTATTTTTTTTTTGAGTAGGCTACATGTGGCAATCCTGACAATACATGATGACATTATTGTGATCAAACACTAGCCATTCACGACCCGTCAGCCATTTGGCATTACATTTTCTTTTCTTAGTTTTTCTGTCGATACCCTCCTCATCCCCTGCCTCGTTCCTCTTCTCGCCCCCCAGAAGTCTGTCCCAACCACTGCCGCATTTCGTTTAATACTTTCTAGCCAACTCCGTTTGTCTTATTTCTTGTGTTTTCTGTGTCCATTCGTTTCCATGGTTTCTTGCAAACTTTAGGCTAAAGAAAACTCAGAAAAAAGTTTCTGTAATTAACAGAAGAAAGACCATATAAGTTGCACTGTAGTTTCCACAAGTGTAATGGCTGCCGACATTAACAGACGATTTTGCAAAAAAAAAAAAAAAAAAAAAAAAAAAAAAAAATAATATATATATATATATATATATATATATATATATATATATATATATATATGTTCCGTCTCGCCCCTCCGTGTTCGGCGATCAGGTTTCATTCTCTCGCAGCTAGTAACTTCACGAGCGTGTCTTTTCCGCTCCTTGTGTGCGCCGTTCTCTTCCGTGTGTGTGTGTGTGTGTGTGTGTCGGCGCGCTGCGCTCTCTGCTCAATGTTCTGCACTGTCGTTAACGGCCCAAATGCTCGAATCATGTACCGATCGGCGATCACGCACTGGAAAAGCGTGAAATTTAGAGGTGGATAAACGCAATTTAGAGGTGGATAAACACACTTAGGAGGTGGGTAAATGCTATTTCCGAATTTTGGGAGGTGCGTAAACGGCGTTTACGTGCGTTTAGCCTCCACTACATCCCTGCATCACCGGCCAAACTGGCTAGTAAGTTTTTATTAACACCCGCCAAAATGAATTTTAACCCGCATTTGGCGGGTTGGCGGGTGTTAATTTAGAACCCTGATTACGGTATGTAACATGGACAGAATTGTAAATCTGACACTAAAAATACAAGTAAACACAACATAATCCTGACAACGTCCTCCACTGTTTGTTTTATTTTTGTATTTTTTCTAGAGATATATGCAAATTAGCTCATATTTAAACATAACATTTCAGAAAACTTGAAATGTAATTAACAGAATTAATTAATCATGGCTGGAAAAAAAAAGTGCTTTCTACAATGGCATCAGTAACTTTTGCTCTTGGATGATTCTGAATCTATGCTCATAGGTTTCATCATAACAAACAAAATATTATTAAGTTCACTTTTAACTCTGTTACTGTTTCATTGTTCGATCACTGTTTTCAGGTTAGAATTGGCCCCAACACGTCCATCGGTGCCGAACAGTTCGGCCACATGAGATGGACAGATGCAAAAAAAAAAAAAAAGCAGCAAAAGACCTCCTCGTGGCGGTCTCTGGAAGAGCAACACTGGCAACACAGGAAAAAGTTCCAATGCCTTCAGAGACAAAGAAGCAAAGCCACAACTGGAGGCTCAGAAAGTGTCTGACATAATTGGTGAGTAATTTATTTTCCTGAAAACCAGTTTTGGCAGGATTGTCATATTATTTGATATAGGGGTGTGCGATATGACGATTTTTGATCGTGGGCGATTAAAATGTCTCCACGATCTGCTTTTGAAGAAATATCGTGCAAGTTATAACTGCCTGTGAAATGAGTACCTTTCCCTTTAATTGATGTGATATCATGAGTCAATATCATGTCCTGTTCTGTCCCCTCCTCTTCGTCTTTGCATTGGTGATCCACTGGAGAGGTGAGGTTATATTGGGCTCCTGATATTCTTTTTTAATTGTTGCTTTTATGTCTATATTTTCACTCTAATGTATGTATATAATAATATTTTATATTTAATTTATAATATATATTTATATATTTAATAATAATATTTAATTATCTGTGTGGTTATTTTTGTCACTTCATCCCGTTTAAGTTATATTTTTGCATCTGGGCCTACATGTGAAATGAGAGCACATGTGACAAGTGCCTACATCACATGTGTTTTATAGCTAAAGCGAGGGCGAATCTCACTAAGAGGCTGATTACATTTGTTTGTACATCAGGATTCAGGAATAAAAGATCGGTGAAACTGCGAATGCTGTCTTGTTCTTCTCATACCAACCAAAACACAACGCAGACAACAGACCAGTTACACTCGTGTGAAGAGGCTCCGTGAGATCGGGTTAGACACATCGTGTAGTGACAGACAGCGGTCTTTCTTCCCGGAAACGCGGAAGTGTTTTATCGTTTAATTCTCTTTCGTGTGTGTGTGTTGTAGATCTGAGTAGGCTATTAAAGTTTATATGAACATGATTTCTCCGTACGCTGGAGTATAGCCTACAGAAGCGCTGATTTCTCCACTTTATGAACAGATCATTGTGCCGTGTGGGAGTTTCACTAGAAACACTCGTGGTTTAAAACTTTCCACACATGCCAGCATGATGAAACTTAGTGCACTAGTTGCCATATCAGCTCTATTGTTCCGGCGCTGGACGTCATGTGTTATTCCCCTTTGCTGTGTGTCTGATGTCTCGATGCCGTGACAGTGATTGTGTAGTTCGGGTTCTCCGCTCCTCAGTGAGGGCTTGATCGGGTTCAGATGCGGCAGATTTGTGATACTTGTGTATCTCAAGTTCCCCCTTTGTTTTGCAATTGATATTTCTTTTGTTTACTTATCTTGTCGCCGAGTTATGTATTTAGGCTAATATTTATTTATTTTGGAAGCCGTAGGGAGGACGTTGCCATCCTTTTTTAATGATTCGTTTTCTCTTGTTTATTGGTCAGTTGGGGAATAAGCGAAGGCTTTAGTATTTTATTTGGGATTTTCCTTTTGTCAGGTAAGTTACATTTAATTCCTCTTTAGTTTGGTTCACTTTTGTTTGTTATTTTGACCTGAACCCCTCCTGAAGATTCACGCTTCCTGTTATTCATTTCTGTGTGAATAAGCTTTTGTGTCACTATATCTCGCTCTGTAGTGTTTGTGTGTGAGCTGGGACAGGAGAAGGGATATAGCAAACTATTTACTTTGTCATCGGCATTCCTAATCCTAGATGGGAGGTAGTGACGCTATAGAGAAAAATATTGAGCAAAAATATAAATAAAAAATCTTTGGGCGATATCACTGAACATGTATTTAACCATTTACTGAAGTAAATGTTTCATCGGTTTTTTTTTTTTTTTGTTTATTTAAAACTAGACAAATCTGATATTATTTTAATCTTATCTGTTATTTAACAGTTGATATGGTTCTTTAATGCTGATCTAACAGCAGAAACACTCGCCGGGTTTAAATCCCAGTTGCTCAGGCGGGGCATGTTGTCACACTGCGCTACATTTAGAACTATTCTATTCTATTCTTTTCTATTGAGAAACCACGAGAAAAAGGTGAATAAAGACTGAGAGTTAGTGTTCAGAAATGATTATGTTTTGAACTATGCTGTATAGTGTTTTCTGTTTGTCATCCTCAATTTTTAATAACCCGAAATAATGGGACTGGGGTTTATTACATGACCATATGACAGATTAAAATGTTATCTGAACTAATAAAAAATACATACACAATGTATATGTTGTCAATAAAATACAATTACTACAATTTTCATATAAAATAATGGCATTTTATAATTAAAAATAATCAATTTTATAATAATTAAAAATAATCAATTTTGAGGATGACAAACAGAAAACACTATACAGTATATAGTTCAAAACATAATCATTTCTGAACACTGACTCTGTCTTTATTCACCTTTTTCCCATGGTTTCTCAATAGAAAAGAATAGAATAGTTCTAATTGTAGCGCAGTGTGACAACATGCCCCGCCTGAGCAACTAAACCCAGCAAGTGTTTCTGCTGTTAGATCAGCATTAAAGAACCATATCAACTGTTAAATAATAACAGATATAAGATTAAAATAATATCAGATTTGTCTAGTTTTAAATAAAAAAAAATAAAAAAAAAATAAAAAACAGATGAAACATTAACTTCAGTAAATGGTTAAATACATGTTCAGTGATATCTCCCCAAAGATTTTTTTATTTTTGCTCAATATTTTTGTCTGTAATGTCACTACCTCCCATCTAGGATTAGGAATGCCGATGACAAAGTAAATAGTTTGCTATATCCCTTCTCCTGTCCCAGCTCACACACAAACACTACAGAGCGAGATATAGTGACACAAACGCTTATTCACACAGAAATGAATAACAGGAAGCGTGAATCTTCAGGAGGGGTTCAGGTCAAAATAACAAACAAAAGTGAACCAAACTAAAGAGGAATTAAATGTAACTTGCCTGACAAAAGAAAAATCACAAATAAAATACAGAAGCCTTCCCTTAGGCTAGCCTACTCCCCAACTGACCAATAAACAAGAGAAAACGAATGGCAACGTCCTCCCTGCGGCTTCCGAAATAAATAAATATTAGCCTAAATACATAACTCAGCGACAAGATAAGTAAACAAAAGAAATATATATCAATTGCAAAACAAAAGAGAAACTTAAGATACACATGTATCACAAATCTGCCGCATCTGAACGCGAAGCCCAGTGAGACATCTCTCTCTATGAACTCACTGTGTCCAACTGCTCAACCGTCGACTCCACCGTTTCCTCCTCCGAGGCTCGAGAGCGAAAGCAAACGGGAGAGCTCGAGGACCGGAGTCGCGCTCTGAGAAGAACGTGACCCGAGAGCGGAGAGAGGAGAGCGGCATGTTCTCACAGTGAGATCAGCTCGTCTCAGTGTGCGTTCACACCGCCGCCGGCGAGAGCGTCAAAAGTCGCTCTCGCCGCCCTGCCAACAACGCGGTAGAAAGATTTGTCGACGCTCGAATTAGATTAAATGCCCTTTTTTACTCAAAGGGGCCGCAAACAAGCAATCGTTATTTTTGCTGACTGACCACAAGTAGGGTAGGGAATAAGTTAACTTCATGAAATCTTTTAAATGTGAAAGTAGAAACTGATCGAAAGAGCTTATAGTGACATGTTTGCTAACTAAATAATCCAATCAAATGCCATTTGTGTTTTGTGTTCATGGTTAAGTGCTAGTCTTATTTGCATTCCGGCTGAAAAACAAGGTCTAAGCGCGAAGAGGACTTTATATATTATTATTATTATTATTATTATTATTTTATTTTTTTTGAAAGATCAGGAAGATGGATATGAGGACTGATCCTTCCTGATCTTTCAAATTTTTTATTTTTTTATTTTTTATTTTTTAAAGAAACACATTTTGTCAAAACCTTTTTGCCATTCTACACTCTCTCCGTTCTGTCTGTTTTGGAGGATAAACAATTATACCTTCTTTATTGCATCAAAATTTGTTATGTAACAATCTTACTGTAATATATTTCCATAATAAACATTGCTATATGGATAAGTAATAATAACTTTGTCTGTGCTCTAATGCAGTGGTTCTCTACTGGTTAGGCCATTGGACCCACATTTTCCCTTCTATTATCTATTGAATCCCACAATAATATTTAAAATATCAGTAAGCTTAATATATATAAAATCATCATTTATTGGGTACTTTCAATTGGGAGGTGGCTGTCCTGAACATTCATGACCGAAACATGTCATCATTGTTTTGGTAGTGACAAGGAAACACAATCATTTATTTGGGGGTAATAAACATTTTTTTTAATTCAGTTATGCAAATCATTAGTATATTAGCATGTTTTAGGGTTTTTTAAAATTCTGTAATGTGATGTGGTCACTACTAATACATTACTGTCACTACCGAAAATGTGCCGTAACAACCAAAACATGTTTTTTCTAAGAATAAGGTGAATAATCATGTAAGATGTTATTATAGTGATTATAATGAATCCTTAACTTTGAAATCAGTATGATTAAAATGCCTTTTACAAAGAAAGATTGGATTCAAAATACAACAAATTACACTTGAAATATTGTCAAGATTGTAATTGTTATTGATTTACATGTGAAAACTTTTTTTTTTTTTTTATTGCAAAGGTAAATGCAAACAATATATGAATAGATCGATATAGGCCTTATTATTGTGTTTCGGTAGTGACAAATTTGGGGAGAGGAAAAATATTCCAAAGCTTTCTGGAAATACAATATGATAATTAACTGCACAATTACTAGAAATGTGTTCCTTGGATATTATACAATTTGCATGTATACAACATTTGTGGAAAAAGACAAAAAAAAATAAAAATAAATAATAATAATAATTCAAGACGTTTCCAACTCTGTCTTTGAACCAATTCTGTAGAATGGCCCATAATAGCCTAAATATATGACAAGTATATGACACACACTGATGATGAATAAAGAGTATAAGGTAAGATTATTAAATAGCAGTTCCAAAATAGTTTTTGTTAATATAAAATAAGTTGATATGTGAGATCACAGTCATTTAGAAATATCGTTACAAAAATAACGTTAGAATAATGACATAAAACTTCACAGCATCTCATCTGGCCGTGGATAGTAAATGAGGACAACGCGTTTCTCTCAGTCAACCGCTTTCACGCGCGTCTTTTAAAATAAAAGTCTAGCGTCAGAAAAGCAGAATTACGCTTGTGTTTCTTTGACTGCACAATCCGCGACCCACTCAAAGCGACCCACCCGTTGAGAAACACTGCTTTAATGAATGTTTTTATGATGACTTTGTGAAAGGTTAACTAAACAGCATGAGCCGTCTTCCTGCTGGACAGTATTTTGGATATTTCATTCTGTAACATACAGATCTATGCTATTGTTTTTGATAGTGTTGTACATTTCTTACAGATAATCACGATGGTCATTGCGTGTCTCTTGCCGAATAGACAAACTGTAATTGCTGACAAGAAGATACCCTGCTCCCGATCCACTGAGAAGCAGTTAAATTCAGCGCCGAATTCTCTATCTCTAGACTATTATAAACCCACAGATGACATTGTGATTTAAGCTTGTTAAAAGCCAGATGAAACAGCGCTGATATTCTCAACATATTCACGCAAAAAAACAGGCGAAACATTGTTCCAAGAACAAACCAGTCAGAAGGATTTCACTCCACAACTTATGAATTAACTGTAGTAAAACTGTAGTAAAACAAACTTTTTTGGCAGAAATGTGCCTGTATATATTAAAAATGTCGTTAAATTAATATAGTCATGTATAGGCCTAAATGTATTAAATGTAATGCAGTAGGCCTAATGTTTTTGTTTAGAAGTTATGGTAGTTTATTTATTTATTTATGCATTTATATTTAAACTAAATGTTTGGGCTACTGTTTTTGATAACACATACAATAGGTTGTTTTATATTTTATAGAATTTATTTATTTTATAGAAAATCAACAAAAAAACAAACAATATTTTCATAATTTTTCAGGAATTGTTGATTTTTTATTATTTTTTAAAGGCTTGTAAGTCTGAACCAGAATATCAAGATATTGTATTATTTCGCATATGATGGTGTAAAGTAAAAAAGCACCACCATGTTATTATGTAGTAAAGTAAAAAATTTACACGAGTCACGACGCATTGCATTATGCACCTGACCTGCCGGCTGATGATGTACTTATTACATCAAGAAAACACGAATACAACACACTGCACTTGAATGAATACATTTATTAGATTTATTTACTAATATTACCATTATCTTTATTAGAAAATAAGACAATAAATGATTTTATCTTTTTAATGTGACTACATTCTTGTCAATTTCTAAATGTTTACTTTTTGATTTAGGAATTATAACAGACTAATGGGAAAAACATTATTTTGCTGTTACTTTTTTTAAAATTGGTTTTATTATTATTTAATTTTTTTTTGCTTTTTGTTCATTTTTATTAGGCCTACTAGTTTTAATTTTAATATAAACATTTAACTTTTAAAATAAAGGTTTTACAACAACATCACCATCTTCTGTTATATGTGGGCCTCCATGCTCATCTATTGTACAGTATATGATATTGGTGGAGGGTGGTGGGGGCCCACATCAATATCATTACAGGGGGCCCCGAATCCTCTATAGCTACGGCCCTGGTAACACCCTATACTTCCACACATGCTTGTACGAAACTCAGTGTATTTACTAGTTGCCATATCAACACTATAGCCTAGTATAGAGGAAAAAATGCGCCAAAATTCTGAAATCTTTGAAAGATAATCCCTGAATTTTAACCGTAGCAAAAGTTAATTTATTACTTATGTTAATTTTTCATCTCTATTTTGGGTGTTTATTTTAAATTAGACATCTGATATTATTTTAATCTCCAATATGTTATTTAACAGTTGATATGGTTCCTTAATGTTTCGCTAACTAGCAGAAACACTCGCCGGGTTTAAGTTGCTCAGGCGGGGCATGTTGCACGCATTGTGTTTATCGTGCAATTTATACGCGAAAATTAGTTTGATACGCACTTTATTGCGTGTAATTCACACGCCCCACACGACTAATCCTTCCCACGCGTATCATATGCACGTAAAAACTCATTTTGGCGTATAAATTGCACGATAAACACAATGCGTGCAATAGAGACGCATTCATGTGACCGGGTTGCGTTGTCACACTGCGCTACAATGAGCCGCTATTAGACCCATGATATTATATTTTACTTTTATGAATTATATTGAGAAAACATGAGAAAAAGATGAATAAAGACTGAGAGTCAATGTTCAGAAATGATTAATTATTATTATGTTTTGAACTATGCTGTATAGCTGTTTTTTTTATTTTTTTTTTTTTTATTGGAAATATATTTTAGCTTGTCTTGTATATTTTTTGTTAAGATCAGATAGCATTTTAATCTGTCACATGGTCATGTTACAATACACTCCACCTATGGGGCATGTTGTCACATTTCACTTCCATTCTTTCGGGGTATATCAATAATAAAATATACACTGTATTAATAAAACAAAACCACATAATTGTACTAGACGTGTGAAATTAATGTGGTGAAAAATAAACACTCTGAACCCTATAGATTTACACAAACTGAGAAAGTCCAAAAGCGTTAGGTTGTGCCCTAGCCTGGTAATACCAGACTCTGCTACTTCACTTTGCTTTGTAGACAGAGTCTGGAATGGCATAATAAAGAAGTGTTTTCTCTCTTGCTAGGGGGTGCTTGTCTGAAGTTTAAAATCATTAGTTACCCGTAAGCCAATCACATAACGTTTGGTTATGGCGTGTGTTATGCGCATGCTCAGCAGCATCTAACTTCCACTGTAAACACATGTATGATGCGAAAACAAAACCATCGAGCGAAATACCGGAGTGAACATGGCTGTGAACGACTTTTGCAGATTATGTGAAGTAAATCTATGCATCCACGGTACAATCAGCGTCTACGTCACGGCTCTCAGCCCGCCCTCTGTTCGTTGATTGGCCCGGCTGTTTCCAGACCGGTGGAAAACAGAAAGCTCTGACGCTGTCTCAGACTAAGTACAGAAGCGAAATGAAATTGAGCGGAAGTACGAAGTCTGACGTAGTCAGGCTAGTTGTGCCCCGCTCTCCCCTAAACATTTTTTTTTTTCATGAACATTTAGACGGAATTATGTTTGACAATATTAAACAAATACTAATAATCATTTATTAAACTACTAAACACAAAATCCTGTAGAATCTGCAGAACTGATCAATGTCAAACTTGTAAAGGCGAGACAAATGATTGAGCCAGAAATCTCCACTTCAGCAGCTTTACACACACCAAACTTTACAGTGTTATTCTTATCCATATTCTGAAGCTTTTTACAGAGGGGTTTGTTCATATATCATTTTCCTGATTTAATTCCTAAAAAATTGTGAGTTTTATATTTTATTTTTGGCTGTTAATTGACAGTATTTTCTGATTTGTGGAGTGATAAGAGATATCCAAACCCCCCTCTTTAAAAACCTATGACTCTAATATATATAAAAAAATAAAAAATAAACAGGAATTTAGAACCTGACTTCATCCAATGTTCTGATTTTTGTTCTAGAAAGGTATGCAAATTAGTGCATACTTAATTAGATAACGCATAGTTTGCATATTTAAATATTTCCGAAAACTTGTAATGCAAAAACAAAAAATTTTTTTTTGCAATTATCAATGTAATCAATCAACTGTTGATATATATCTGTCTGGTGATATATATATATATATATATATATATATATATATATATATATATATATATATATATATGCATACAGTGGGGAGAACAAGTATTTGATGTACAGATGTAGCCTAAAGGGGGAGCCCGGGGACAGTTGCAACACTTTTTGCATTTCTCTCAGTTACTCAGAGACTATTTGGACTAGACCAACCAAATTTGTATATATTAAACTTGCATCTGTCTGCTAATTACCCATACCATTTAAAGATGATTACATATGACATATCGTTCACAGTATTTATTTGAATGGAAGAAGCCAGATGAAAATTGCAACATGTTAAAAATACCTTAAATTTCACTAATTAACTTTAGCTTTTTTGTCTCATTGAGCAAAGAATTCAGAAAATATGAAGTGTTTTAGGCCTACTATAATATTATAGTATTATTTATTTATATAGTAATATTATTGTAGCCTATTATTTATTTATATAGTCATATTATCAAATAACAGTTATTGAGTTTTGTTTGTGTATGTGTAGAACATAGTCCTACATAGATTCAGTGTGCAGGTGTTACAGATGCTATTCAATCTCTCCATATTTCAGTGTCAGACAGGAAGAACTGAACAATTTGCAATGCAACAAACTTTTATTAAACATGCAATTTATAACTTGTTGCAACCGTCCCCGACCCTATCAGCCACGACAGAACATCATACTCCTGCTAGACACACTGACTCTGACACATGCTATCCATGGCACTTAGAAGTCAACACAACAATAATTCAAACTAAGTAAGTTTTGATTAATTCATACAAAATGTCAGGACAGAATGACACAAATACATCTCATAAAAAAAAAAATACTTTCATACCTCCAAAACAAGTTTTATTCAATAAATGCAGCAGAAGATGTTAAAGATGTCTTCTGTCCTCTTCCTGGTGAGGTGGGAGGGGGGAGGGGAGGGGAGGGGGGGTCTAACTGAGCATGTGCAGTGTGAGTGTCATCACTCTAGCTTGTTTCTGATTGGAGAAAAATTACGTTGCCGTCCCGGTCTCTCCAATAGAGGAGCGATGCAGAAACAACCCAGAAGAAGAAGTGCTTGCCTCTTTGATCATGTGTTTCCTCTCTGTATGACTGTTTCCTATGAGCCAAACCTCTTGCGTGTGAGTGAGTGTGTGTGTGTGTGTGTGTGTGTGTGTGTGTGTGTGTGTGTGTGTGTGAGAGCGAGAGAGAGAGAGAATTAGGTGAATTAGGTCAATACCCCTTATTGATCACTATCCAAAAAAGAGCTGTGAAATTCTACCAGCACCGGAGCGCAGTGACCCGAGCTCATACCAGCTGAGGCCCTGCGGTGTCAGGAGCAGAACCGGCACCGGAGCGCAGTGACCCGAGCTCATACCAGCTGAAGCCCTGCGGTGTCAGGAGCAGAACCGGCACCGGAGCGCAGTGACCCGAGCTCATACCAGCTGAGGCCCTGCGGTGTCAGGAGCAGAACCGGCACCGGAGCACAGTGACCCGAGCTCATACCAGCTGAAGCCCTGCGGTGTCAGGAGCAGAACCGGCAGTGGAGCGCAGTGACCCGAGCTCATACCAGCTGAAGCCCTGCGGTGTCAGGAGCAGAACCGGCACCGGAGCGCAGTGACCCGAGCTCATACCAGCTGAAGCCCTGCGGTGTCAGGAGCAGAACCGGCACCGGAGCGCAGTGACCCGAGCTCATACCAGCTGAAGCCCTGCGGTGTCAGGAGCAGAACCGGCAGCGGAGCGCAGTGACCCAAGCTCATACCAGCTGAAGCCCTGCGGTGTCAGGAGCAGAACCGGCACCGGAGCGCAGTGACCCGAGCTCATACCAGCTGAGGCCCTGCGGTGTCAGGAGCAGAACCAGCACCGGAGCGCAGTGACCCGAGCTCATACCAGCTGAAGCCCTGCGGTGTCAGGAGCAGAACCGGCACCGGAGCGCAGTGACCCGAGCTCATACCAGCTGAAGCCCTGCGGTGTCAGGAGCAGAACCCGCACCGGAGCGCAGTGACCCGAGCTCATACCAGCTGAGGCCCTGCGGTGTCAGGAGCAGAACCGGCAGTGGAGCACAGTGACCCGAGCTCATACCAGCTGAAGCCCTGCGGTGTCAGGAGCAGAACCGGCAGTGGAGCGCAGTGACCCGAGCTCATACCAGCTGAAGCCCTGCGGTGTCAGGAGCAGAACCGGCAGCGGAGCGCAGTGACCCGAGCTCATACCAGCTGAGGCCATGCGGTGTCAGGAGCAGAACCGGCACCGGAGCGCTGTGACCCGAGCTCATACCAGCTGAAGCCCTGCGGTGTCAGGAGCAGAACCGGCACCGGAGCACAGTGACCCGAGCTCATACCAGCTGAAGCCCTGCGGTGTCAGGAGCAGAACCGGCAGTGGAGCGCAGTGACCCGAGCTCATACCAGCTGAAGCCCTGCGGTGTCAGGAGCAGAACCGGCAGCGGAGCGCAGTGACCCGAGCTCATACCAGCTGAGGCCATGCGGTGTCAGGAGCAGAACCGGCACCGGAGCGCTGTGACCCGAGCTCATACCAGCTGAAGCCCTGCGGTGTCAGGAGCAGAACCGGCACCGGAGCACAGTGACCCGAGCTCATACCAGCTGAGGCCCTGCGGTGTCAGGAGCAGAACCGGCACCGGAGCGCAGTGACCCGAGCTCATACCAGCTGAGGCCCTGCGGTGTCAGGAGCAGAACCGGCAGTGGAGCGCAGTGACCCGAGCTCATACCAGCTGAAGCCCTGCGGTGTCAGGAGCAGAACCGGCAGCGGAGCGCAGTGACCCAAGCTCATATCAGCTGAAGCCCTGCGGTGTCAGGAGCAGAACCGGCACCGGAGCGCAGTGACCCGAGCTCATACCAGCTGAGGCCCTGCGTTGTCAGGAGCAGAACCGGCACCGGAGCGCAGTGACCCGAGCTCATACCAGCTGAAGCTCTGCGGTGTCAGGAGCAGAACCGGCAGCGGAGCGCAGTGACCCAAGCTCATATCAGCTGAAGCCCTGCGGTGTCAGGAGCAGAACCGGCACCGGAGCGCAGTGACCCGAGCTCATACCAGCTGAGGCCCTGCGGTGTCAGGAGCAGAACCGGCAGCGGAGCGCAGTGACCCGAGCTCATACCAGCTGAAGCCCTGCGGTGTCAGGAGCAGAACCGGCACTAGAGCGCAGTGACCCGAGCTCATACCAGCTGAGGCCCTGCGTTGTCAGGAGAAGAACCGGCACCGGAGCGCAGTGACCCGAGCTCATACCAGCTGAGGCCCTGCGGTGTCAGGAGCAGAACCGGCACCGGAGCGCAGTGACCCGAGCTCATACCAGCTGAAGCCCTGCAGTGTCAGGAGCAGAACCGGCAGCGGAGCGCAGTGACCCGAGCTCATACCAGCTGAAGCCCTGCGGTGTCAGGAGCAGAACCGGCAGCGGAGCGCAGTGACCCGAGCTCATACCAGCTGAAGACCTGCGGTGTCAGGAGCAGAACCGGCAGCGGAGCGCAGTGACCCAAGCTCATACCAGCTGAAGCCCTGCGGTGTCAGGAGCAGAACCGGCAGTGGAGCGCAGTGACCCGAGCTCATACCAGCTGAAGCCCTGCGGTGTCAGGAGCAGAACCGGCAGCGGAGCGCAGTGACCCGAGCTCATACCAGCTGAGGCCATGCAGTGTCAGGAGCAGAACCGGCACCGGAGCGCTGTGACCCGAGCTCATACCAGCTGAAGCCCTGCGGTGTCAGGAGCAGAACCGGCACCGGAGCACAGTGACCCGAGCTCATACCAGCTGAAGCCCTGCGGTGTCAGGAGCAGAACCGGCAGTGGAGCGCAGTGACCCGAGCTCATACCAGCTGAAGCCCTGCGGTGTCAGGAGCAGAACCGGCAGCGGAGCGCAGTGACCCGAGCTCATACCAGCTGAGGCCATGCGGTGTCAGGAGCAGAACCGGCACCGGAGCGCTGTGACCCGAGCTCATACCAGCTGAAGCCCTGCGGTGTCAGGAGCAGAACCGGCACCGGAGCACAGTGACCCGAGCTCATACCAGCTGAGGCCCTGCGGTGTCAGGAGCAGAACCGGCACCGGAGCGCAGTGACCCGAGCTCATACCAGCTGAGGCCCTGCGGTGTCAGGAGCAGAACCGGCAGTGGAGCGCAGTGACCCGAGCTCATACCAGCTGAAGCCCTGCGGTGTCAGGAGCAGAACCGGCAGCGGAGCGCAGTGACCCAAGCTCATATCAGCTGAAGCCCTGCGGTGTCAGGAGCAGAACCGGCACCGGAGCGCAGTGACCCGAGCTCATACCAGCTGAGGCCCTGCGTTGTCAGGAGCAGAACCGGCACCGGAGCGCAGTGACCCGAGCTCATACCAGCTGAAGCCCTGCGGTGTCAGGAGCAGAACCGGCAGCGGAGCGCAGTGACCCAAGCTCATATCAGCTGAAGCCCTGCGGTGTCAGGAGCAGAACCGGCACCGGAGCGCAGTGACCCGAGCTCATACCAGCTGAGGCCCTGCGGTGTCAGGAGCAGAACCGGCAGCGGAGCGCAGTGACCCGAGCTCATACCAGCTGAAGCCCTGCGGTGTCAGGAGCAGAACCGGCACTAGAGCGCAGTGACCCGAGCTCATACCAGCTGAGGCCCTGCGTTGTCAGGAGAAGAACCGGCACCGGAGCGCAGTGACCCGAGCTCATACCAGCTGAGGCCCTGCGGTGTCAGGAGCAGAACCGGCACCGGAGCGCAGTGACCCGAGCTCATACCAGCTGAAGCCCTGCAGTGTCAGGAGCAGAACCGGCAGCGGAGCGCAGTGACCCGAGCTCATACCAGCTGAAGCCCTGCGGTGTCAGGAGCAGAACCGGCAGCGGAGCGCAGTGACCCGAGCTCATACCAGCTGAAGACCTGCGGTGTCAGGAGCAGAACCGGCAGCGGAGCGCAGTGACCCGAGCTCATACCAGCTGAGGCCCTGCGGTGTCAGGAGCAGAACCGGCACCGGAGCGCAGTGACCCGAGCTCATACCAGCTGAAGCCCTGCGGTGTTAGGAGCAGAACCGGCACCGGAGCGCAGTGACCCGAGCTCAGACCAGCTGAAGCCCTGCGGTGTCAGGAGCAGAACCGGCAGCGGAGCGCAGTGACCCAAGCTCATATCAGCTGAAGCCCTGCGGTGTCAGGAGCAGAACCGGCACCGGAGCGCAGTGACCCGAGCTCATACCAGCTGAGGCCCTGCGGTGTCAGGAGCAGAACCGGCACCGGAGCGCAGTGACCCGAGCTCATACCAGCTGAGGCCCTGCGGTGTCAGGAGCAGAACCGGCACCGGAGCGCACTCTCACAGCTGATGATGAAACTACAGACAGACCAGCACAGCACTATCTGGCCCAACCAAATTATTAAATTACAAAGACAAAATTACATTACCTATTGGAAAGATGCTACTAAATCACAAAAGAAGATGGAACTCTATTTACACCTGAAAAGAGACTATAAACCAGTAGAATACCTGAGCTGTGTGATAGAGCATAAAATGAGAAAGACCCTGACCAAGTACAGGCTGAGTGACCATGGACTGGCTGTAGAGAGAGGTGTGTGTGCGTGTGTGTGTGTGTGAGTGGCCACTGCCTGGCTGTAGAGAGGTGTGTGTGTGTGTGGGAGAGAACTCTAGCTCAATCACAACAGCAGCAAAATATGTGACAGCCTGCCCCAAACTACGAGAGTCAGCCAATGGACAAAACTAAAGTCAGAACCATTCTCATCTTGTCTGAATGTTGGTACAAATGTACAAAGGTTTTTTTTTTTTCTTATGTATATAAATGTATTCATGCATTTGTTAACTGATTGATTTATTGACTTTGATTATTTGTTCATTGCTTATGAAATGGCCAATGCTTTGGCTATACTGTACAAGTCAAGCTCATTTGAATTTGAGAGAGAGAGAGAGAAAGAGAGAGAGTGTAGACATTCTTGTATTAAAAATCTCATTTTCGTATCAAACATCAGTCTACATATATGTATGAAACACAGCTGATACCAGTGTCAGGTTATTCCCTGCACGGCCTCCCTGAGACTGGCACATCACAGAGAAGACCAGAGAGCCGACCGCAGATCTACAGTCAAGTCTACAAGCATTTATGCAATTGACCTTTAACTCAAAACCCTCCACGATTCAGGGGAATCAAGGGCTTGTTTTGAGTTAATGTTCAACTGCATAAATGCTTGTTTTCTCTAACAGTGGTTTTGTATGTTGATTTCTCCATGTCTACTCAAAACACGACACAGTGAGTGAGTGCAGTGCGTGCTCACGGAAAGAGTTTACCAGTCATTTCGGCTTCCTGTTGGGGGAAAGCACCAGCGCACAGTTTCACCATCATACCATTTCAAAGAGCTCCGGCCCAGTTTATCAATCGCTTGACTTGGCTGAAAGAAAGGAAGAGACTGTAGATCTGCTGTCAGCTCTCTGGTCTTCGGTTGCTCTGTGATGGGCCAGTCTCAGGGAGGCCGTGCGGGGCATAACCTGACACTGGAGCTTCATTCATGCCTATAAAAAGACTTATCAGAAATTGCAAGTCAGTTAGACTTAGAGAATGGTGCACCCTGTTTTGGAAAGGCAAGTCAAGTGACCTTCATTTATATAGCGCTTTTAACAATATGGACTGTTTCAAAGCAGCTTTACAGTGATAATAGGAAATTAAATTAAATTAACAGAGGTTGTTTTGGCTTTACAGCATTTAATTCTAAATTCTATAGCTCTAGGATAAAGTTATTGTCCATCTAAAGTTAGTTTTGATCAATTCACTTCCGTAGCAAAGATCATTAGTTATTAATTAAGGGGCCGCTAACACAACACCGTTCTAACAGAAAACCCTTAACGCGCTCCGGCTGCTCATTCGCACAACAACAGTGCCTGGTGGCTCCAGAACACAAACCATGAAATAGGTTCCAAGTTGCAAGCCTTGAAGAAAAAAAAAAAAAAAATATATATATATATATATATATGGAACGTCGTTTTGAGCTCCTCGTCCAGGGCCAGCGAGAGGACCGCGAGAGGTTCCGGAGCTGGATGGACCGGGAGGTTCGGACCGAAGCCACGCCGCCACCGGTCGAGCTCCCCCACCTGTCCATGAACAAGATGTGGTCCCAGGATGACCCGGAGGTCTTCCTGGACCTCTTTGAGAAAGCAGCAGAGGCAGGTGGGTGGCCGAAGGAGCATTGGCCGGTGCGCCTCATCCCACTGCTGTCCGGGAGGCGCAGGTGGGCGCCCAAAAACTGCTGGTCCAGAACCTTCCGGTCTTCGACGACCTCAAGAGGGCCATCCTGCAGCGGGTCGGCCGGAGCCCAGAGCAACATCATCCAGCGATTTCGGTCGCTGGATCTAGGTGACAACGGCCGACCCTTCGTGATGGCCCAACAGCTCCGGGACTCTTGCCGCAAGTGGTTACTGGCCGAGGGAAGCGACGCCGAGAAAATCATCGACCGTGTGGTGCTGGAGCAGTTTATCGCTCATCTACCGAAGAAGACGGCAGAGTAGGTCCAGTGCCACCGACCGACGTCGCTGGACTCGGCCATCCATCTGGCGGAGGATCAGCTGGTGGCGTGCTCTAGGGTCGGCGATACCCTCCCTAATGTTTCTCTACCTTCTTCTTTTTCAGCTTCCCCCTCCTCTACACCCTCCCCTCGACCTATCACGCTCCCCAGGTCCCGTCCGCCAGGACCCTTCAGAGGTCCACCCCGGGGCCAGAGTGGGATGTCGCCGGACCAGGCAGGGGACATACGGGGGAAACCCAGGGGGTTCGCATGCACCAGATCGGAAGCTTCTCCTCATGTTTCCCCGCTCTCTCCACGCCAACACCCAGACGTCCAGCAGGCTGCCCACGATCAGGCTGGCCGGTACCAAATACCTGTGAGTATTAAGATGCTGGCTTTAACAGAAAAGATCTTCCAGGAACCACTTAAATGTTATAAGATCTTTTAATAACCCTTTTATAGAATTCGAGTTCCTCTAATATCCCCCAAAGCACTTCGAGGTCTCGTGGTAATGAAAAGGTGACTCCAGAACCTCTCTCTCACACACACACACACACACACACACACACACACACACACACACACACACACACCTCTCTCTGAGAGCACAGTGAACACAGTCTCTGCGCTCTCTCTCTCTCTCTCTCTCTCACACACACACACACACACACCTCTCTCTGAGAGCAGAGAGAGAGAGAGAGAGTGTGTGTGTGCCGGCGAGTGCGAGAGAGAGAGAGAGAGAGAGAGTGCCGGCGAGTGCGAGAGAGAAAGAGAGAGAGAGAGAATTTAATTTATTAATCTTTGTTTACACTATTATTATTGCTTTATTTTATCTGTATTATTATTTTTGCAATAACTAGCCAAGATAATATATATAATACTATCTTTTTTTATTTAATTTAACTATTATTATAATTTTGTGTGCTAAATGTTCTAAATCATTTTCTATGTTGTTGTGATGCTTTGGCAATACAAAATGTACTTTTTTGTCATGCCAATAAAGCTTTCTGAATTGAATTGAATTGAATTGAATTGAATTGAGAGAGAGAGAGAGAGAGAGAGAGAGAGTGTGTGCCGGCAGCCGGCAAGTGCGAGAAAGAGAGAGAGAGAGTGAGAGTGAGAGAGAGAGAGAGAGAGAGAGAGAGAGAGAGAGAGAGTGTGTGCCGGCAGCCGGCGAGTGCGAGAGAGAGAGAGAGAGAGTGTGCCGGCAGCCGGCGAGTACGAGAGAGAGAGAGTGTGTGTGCCGGCAGCCGGCGAGTGCGAGAAAGAGAGAGAGAGAGTGAGAGAGAGAGAGAGAGCGAGAGAGAGAGAGTGTGTGCCGGCAGCCGGCGAGTACGAGAGAGAGAGAGTGTGTGTGCCGGCAGCCGGCGAGTGCGAGAGAGAGAGCGAGTGTGTGCCGGCAGCCGGCAAGTGCGAGAAAGAGAGAGAGAGAGTGAGAGAGAGAGAGAGAGAGAGAGAGAGAGAGAGAGTGTGTGCCGGCAGCCGGCGAGTACGAGAGAGAGAGAGTGTGTGTGCCGGCAGCCGGCGAGTGCGAGAGAGAGAGCGAGTGTGTGCCGGCAGCCGGCGAGTGCGAGAGAGAGAGCGAGTGTGTGCCGGCAAGCCGGCGAGTGCGAGAGAGAGAGAGAGAGTGTGTGCCGGCTTATGGCGTTCCGATCGGCTCTTTAATATGACTTTGCAACATGCACTCGTCTCAATGAACGTGACGTCTGCGTCTGCCGAACGTGACGTCTGCGTCTGCCGAACGTCTCGTCTGCGTCTGCCACATCACTCGTTCGTGTGCCGAACGTGACGTCTGCGTCTGCCTAACGTCTCGTCTGCGTCTGCCACATCACTCGTTCGTGTGCCGAACGTCTCGTCTGCGTCTGCCATAGTCTGCTGCAAGGGCGGTTTCCAGCACATTCCACACACTCATTCTTTATTATTTTTTCCCACTGATCTTCAGTTGTATTTTATTAGCAATTAAGTGATTTTACCTTGCCTATGTATAGCTTTTATTCCAAATAGTAAATATGAATTTACACAAATGTTCATGTTAAAATATTTGTTTACCATTGTCAACATATCCACAGATAGCCAACTTATCAAGAAATCATAAAAAGCATGTATGTAGCCTACTATTAACCACTAGGAGTCTCTTGACCAACACAAAATAACGTAGTTGTAAACATTTGGGCTGATTTAACTCATTTATAGTTAGGTATAAACGCAAATAATAATAATAATTATCATTAATATCAGGCTAGTCTAGGCTACATATTTAGAAGACGCTTTTATCCTAAAAAGGGAACAAAGCAATTCGTCAAATGTCAGTCATAATATAAGATTATCACATATAAAGTACACAAGATTTTGACGCATTTCCAAGTGTTTAATTAGTAAATGAACGGAAAAAAACCCCATTAAATTAATATGCTAACCATGTATTTCTGCATTGCTTGTTCCTACACGAAAAGGACTGTTTTAAAGGTGACAATCCTTTATACGTGAAGATTATACTGTATCTTGAAGATTGTTGTATTGTATCTTCTGTTATAAAGATGAAGATTGACATTTCGTTAATTAAAAATAATAAGCATATAATATTGTAAAAAAAAAAAGAAGTTATGTTCTGTTATGCGTTTTGACTACTTTTTGTATTTTGTATACCCTAATTTTATCTCTAGGTAATGAAGTTTTTATTGCACTTATATTGTAAGATTCTCTGATGTTATTTCGTTGTTATTTATAACAATGACAAAAAATAAAGAACAAACAATATTTAGAAGACGCTTTTATCGAAAAAAGGAACAAAGCAATTCGTCATATGTCAGTCATAATACAGGTTAGACAATAATAATACAGGGTTTTATTTGATTATCACAAATAAACACAAGATTTTGACGCATATCCAATGGTTTGTTTGGAGTGGAGCGCGCACTGCGTGGCACGGAGGCGCGGGCGCGAACACTTGTATTTTCCTATCAACAGTGGAAACAACTTAAAATGCTCATAATGTATGGTCATATAGAAAATAATAATACATAATTCGCAACTACTTTTATTTGAGTAAACTCACAATAACAAGAAAACGTTTTGATTTCGTAATAGAAAACAATCAGGCGCGCTTTCATGATCTCCGTGAACTGGAGCGCGTCTCAAAAATGAACTGAAACAAAATAAAGCTTGAAATGTCCAATTTTAAACGAACAAATTCGAATCGAAAGCAAATACTGTCTGATAATCCGCATGAACGGTGCATTTCTATCTAAAGGCGCATCCGCTTTACAGCGGAGATGGAGATGTTTGCAGCCGACACTGATTTAGAAAATACTAGTTTATTAATAAAAACAATTAAAATGCCTCGTTATTTTTTCAGACACATTTATTATCATTAGCCTATAAACCACCTATAAATCAGCTCTCTGTATGGTTCCAGAGATGGCTCTTCTCATTCAGCACTGCGGGAAAATATTTTGGCCTTAGAAAACCAGTAAAATCTTTTAAAAAATCCATATTAATTTGTGAATATTTTAAATGTTTAATAAAGGGGCAAAACGTCATGAACAAAAAGTCAAATAATAGTTTACAAACTATAAAAAAAAAAAAAAAGGTTTACAGTCGGGTTTTTTTCACACAGGTGACTTATATATAAAAATAGTAGCCTATTTTTCAATTCTATTCTTCTATTTAAAGGATCTACAGAAACGCGATCGAATTGTCTGTTTTCTAGTCTACCAAAGTGCTGTAGCCTAGGCCTTTTAAAACTATAAAAAATTAAAAACACAATAACAACCCCAACAATAAGCTATAAAAATGCAATAGCCTATATCAATTTTGTTTCTTCATATTTCTATCTTTGTGGGGGCATTTGGCCCTCAAAATGTGGGTTAAACAACACACACACACACACACACACACACACACACACATAATATCCTATATATAAATCACAGACGCAGACGTCACGTTATAAGACAGACGCAAGTGTCACGTTCATTGAGACGAGTGCATGTTGCACAGTCATATTAAAGAGCCGATCGCAACCGCTGGCACACTGCACTGAGCCATGTTGAGTAGAGTGTTAAATACGTGTTAAATACGTGTTAGAGAAAAAAATAATTAATAACTTCACTGCCACACGTGAATGACGCGTGACGTCTGACCCGACACTTCACTGCCACGCGTGATTTACGTGACGTCAGCGTGACGTCTGCGTGACGTCTGCGTCACGTCTGCGTCTTAAAATGAATGGAATAAATAGCAGAAAGAAAAAAAAAATAAGACGTTGAGTGAGACGTTGAGTGATGTGTTCTTTAATATGACTGTGCAACATGCACTCGTCTCAATGAACGTGACACTTGCGTCTGTCTTATAACGTGACGTCTGCGTCTGTGATTTATATATAGGATATTATGTGTGTGTTTGTGTGTGTGTTGTTTAACCCACATTTTGAGGGCCAAATGCCCCCACAAAGATAGAAATATGAAGAAACAAACTTGATATAGGCTATTGCATTTTTATAGCTTATTGTTGGGGTTGTTATTGTGTTTTTAATTTTTTATAGTTTTAAAAGGCCTAGGCTACAGCACTTTGGTAAACTAGAAAACGCGCAACCACTGTTTAGATCCTTTAAATAGAAGAATAGAATTGAAAAATAGGCTACTATTTTTTATATATAAGTCACCTGTGGTGAGAAAAAAAAGACTGTAAACTTTTTAAAAAAAAATAGTTTGTAAACTATTATTTGACTTTTTGTTTATGACGTTTTGCCCCTTTATTAAACATTTAAAATATTCACAAATTAATAGATTTTACTATAGATTTTAAATTTTTAGATTTTACTGGTTTTCTAAGGCCAAATTATTTTCCCGCAGTGCTGAATGAGAAGAGCCATCTCTGGAACCATACAGAGAGCTGATTTATAGGTGGTTTATAGGCTAATGATAATAAATGTGTCTTTTACTAATAAACTAGTATTTTCTAAATCAGTGTCGCGGCTGCAAACATCTCCATCTCCGCTGTAAAGCTGATGCGCCTTTAGATAGAAATGCACCGTTCATGCGGATTATCAGACAGTATTTGCTTTCGATTCGAATTTGTTCGTTTAAAATTGGACATTTCAAGCTTTATTTTGTTTCAGTTCATTTTTGAGACGCGCTCCAGTTCACGGAGATCATGAAAGCGCGCCTGATTGTTTTCTTTTATTTTACGAAATCAAAACGTTTTCTTGTTATTGTGAGATTACTCAAATAAAAGTAGTTGCGAATTATGTATTATTATTTTCTATATGACCATATATTATGAGCATTTTAAGTTGTTTCCACTGTTGATAGGAAAATACAAGTGTTCGCGCCTGCGCCTCCGCGCCACGCGGTGCGCGCTCCACTCCGCAAACCATTGGATATGCGTCAAAATCTTGTGTTTATTTGTGATAATCAAATAAAACCCTGTATTATTATTGTCTAACCTGTATTATGACTGACATATGACGAATTGCTTTGTTCCTTTTTTCGATAAAAGCGTCTTGTAAATATTGTTTGTTCTTTATTTTTTCTTTATTTTTTGTCATTGTTATAAATAACAACGAAATAACATCAGAGAATCCTACAATATAAGTGCAATAAAAAGTCCATAAAGTGCAATCCGTTATATTACCAGTCGACAGGGAAATAACAATTGTATAAACAATATACTATGGATTGTGAGATGTAGTAAATAGTACAGCAATGCATTCACAACTATTAAAGTTGTGTAGAGAGAGAATTGTGGTGTATGTGGTGGGGTGGGTATAAATTGGAGGAATATTTTTTTTCGGCCCGTCCTCACTAGAACAGCAAGCGGTACGTTGTTCATTATTGTATATGTTTTATTGTGTATTAAGTGGAATACTTCAAATTGTCTTAGCGTGCATGCTTAAAGTGATTCTCAATTGTAGCAGGTCCAGGAAAAATTTGGCCCTTTAAAAAAGTTATATATATATATATATTCATATTCATATTCATATTCATACTCATACTTCGTTATCTAGAGATAAAATTATACAAAATACAAAAAGTAGTCAAAACACATAACAGAACATAACTTTTTTTTTCAATATTATGTGCTTATTATTTTTAATTAACGAAATGTCAATCTTCATCTTTATAACAGAAGATACAATACAACAATCTTCAAGATACAGTATAATCTTCACGTATAAAGGATTGTCACCTTTAAAACAGTCCTTTTCGTGTAGGAACAAGCAATGCAGAAATACATGGTTAGCATATTAATTTAATCTCTTTTTATTGTTCATTTACTAATTAGGCTATATATGTTAACTCAACTAATGTAATGTAAATAACTGGATAATTACTATCCAATAAATAATAAGTAAAAAATGTCAAATAAATGTATTGATTAGAGTTGCCATAGACTAAAGATTTTTGTAGTCAACTAGTAGTCATTTATTTAAGCAATTAGTCGACTAATCGCACGTTTATATTAATTAAATACTGGGTGCATGCATGGTAGGCTATATAGCTCAAGCGCACGCATAAATCTTGCTGCAAAGCACCAGCAAAAGTAGGCTAATTATAATAAATGTGTCTGAAAAAATAAAGAGGCATTTTAATTGTTTAAAGTGTTTTTTTAAAATCCGTGTCTGCAAACATCTCCATCTCCGCTGCGGATGCGCCTTAGAGAGAAATTAACCTTTACGGATTACATAATCAGACACTTTCGATTTGAACTTGTTCATTTAAAAGTAGCCATTTCAAGCTATGTATATTCCTCAAGTCTGACTGTGAGACAGTAGGGCCTACACTGTTTCAGTTCATTTTTGAGGCGCGCTCCAGTTCACGGAGATCATGCGGCTGATTGTTTTATTTTATTTTACAAAGGCACAATGTTTTCTTGTTATTGTGAGTTTACAGCTATTACAGGCTATTTTAAGTTGTTCCCACTGTTGACAGGAAAGTGTTCGCGCCCGTGCCTCCGTGGCATGCAGCAAGCGCGCTCACACTTCGCACAAACACTTGGATATGCGTCAAAATCTTGTGTTTATATGTGATAATCTTATATTATGACTGACATTTGACGAATTGCTTTGTTCCCATTTAGGATAAAAGCGTCTTCTAAATATGTAGCCTAGACTAGCCTGATATTAATAATGAATTATTGTTATTTGCGTTTATACCTAACTATAAATGAGTTCAGTAGGCTAATTTTTATCATGAAATAATTTATGAATGTTTTATTTTAATATAACCTAACCTTTTACAGTTTTGGAAATGTTTAAGAAATTCAAATAATAAATATACACACCGTTTTATGACTCTATACTGTCCAAGCAGGACATGAACTGATCGATTATCTCTTTTAGTTACAGCACATGAATGAATATCAGGATATGTTGACAAGAAACAATGGCAAACAAATATTTTAACATGAACATGAACATTGTGTAAACATGAACATTTGTGTAAATTCATATTTACTATTTGGAATAAAAGCTATACATAAGCAAGGTAAAATCACTTAATTGCTAATAAAATACAACTGAAGATCAGTGGGAAAAAATAATAAAGAATGAGTGTGTGGAATGTGCTGGAAACCGCCCTTGCAGCAGACTATGGCAGACGCAGACGTCAATGTGGCAGACGCAGACGAGACGTTCGGCAGACGCAGACGTCACGTTCGGCACACGAACGAGTGATGTGGCAGACGCAGACGAGACGTTCGGCAGACGCAGACGTCACGTTCGGCAGACGCAGACGTCACGTTCATTGAGACGAGTGCATGTAGCAAAGTCATATTAAAGAGCCGATCGGAACGCCATATGCCGGCAAGCCGGCGAGTGCGAGAGAGAGAGAGAGAGTGTGTGCCGGCAGCCGGCGAGTACGAGAGAGAGAGAGTGTGTGTGCCGGCAGCCGGCGAGTGCGAGAGAGAGAGCGAGTGTGTGCCGGCAAGCCGGCGAGTGCGAGAGAGAGACAGAGAGTGTGTGCCGGCAGCCGGCGAGTACGAGAGAGAGAGAGAGTGTGTGCCGGCAGCCGGCGAGTGCGAGAGAGAGAGAGAGAGAGAGAGAGAGAGTGTGTGCCGGCTATGACGAGTGGATAATGCCTTTTCTAAGTCTACCCTGAAGAAGGCGAAGGAGCAGTCTACCCTTCCGTCGCCGTCAGTCCGTGTCTATTTTTGAATGGGATTGATAGAGACGTCAAACAACAGACCGGCGACGACGTCATGGCGACGTCACAGTAGTAACGTATACTTACGGCGACGTGGCGACGGCGTACGTGAGAAATGTATAAAAAATCGTAACGTCTGAACCAGGCACGTCGCCTAATAAGACGCCTGATACACTCGTCCTCCCTCAGTACGTCGCCTAATAAGACGCCTGATACACACGTCGTCCCTCAGTACGTCGCCTAATAAGACGCCTAAAAAAACACGTCGTCCCTCTGTACGTCGCCTAATAAGACGCATGATAAACACGGCTTCCCCAATGTATTTCGCCTTTAAACATTTCAGAGTTTTCCTTAGTAGATGTACTTGTTATAGGCTATTGCTTTTAGCCTACAGTAAACTAATTTCTCAAAAAGGGCCACTGGTGCTTAATAACTAAGTTTAGCCTATTCAATGTTTGATAAGCTATAGGCCTACAGTCAAAAGTTTATGAACGGTAAGATATTTTAGACAGTAATATTAAATATTGAAATAGGCTATTTATACAACTTAAAATAACTGTTTTCTATTTGAATATATTTTAAAATGTCATTTATTCCTGCAATCAAAGCTGAATTTTCAGCATCATTACTCCAGTCTTTAATGTCACATGATCCTTCAGGAATCATTGTAATATGATGATTTTATGCTCAAGAAACATTTATGATTATTATCAATGTTAAAAACAATTGTGTACAATTTTGTTTTTACGATTATTTGATTAATAGAAAGTTCAAAACAACAGCAACTATCTGAAATTTGCCAGCACAGAAATAAATTGCATTTTAAAATATATTAAAATAGAAAGGTTTAAATTGTATAAATTTTAAAATGTGAAACAGTTTAAATTGAATAAATATTTCACAATATTATTGTTTTTGCTGTATTTTGAATCAAATAAATGAAGCAGAAGAGACTTAAAAAAATCTTACCGTTCAAAAACCGATGTAGCTTAACTATATTGGCTGTTACGTTAGTGTGTAAAAGATTTTTAACATGTTTCAATTTCATTAAGTCCTTATTTCAACATTTCGACATAAGTAGCTCGTTATTTCGACATAATACGTTGTTATTTAGATATAATATCTGTTATTTAGACATAATAATGGGACATTCTATCTGCATTAAGCCACATTAAGCATTCTTATAATGGTTTTCTATGGGAGGAAAATTCTTAACGTGTAATTAAACATCAAATTTTTAGAACATATAATATAGCCTACTTTATTATGATTTTATATCATAATGATTTATAAATGCAGGCACAGTTATCCGTGAACTTGATGAATGTTGCAGATGTTTTATGCGCAAATAAATGCCTTAGTTTGAACTGTGCAAAATTCAGAATTAATTGAATATGCAGCAATTTGTACAAATAAAGAGTCTTTAGACATGTTGTAGCCATTAAATAAGCGCATTTGGTTTCATATTTGTTACAATATTATAATGTTATTTTTTCCCCAATCTATGTTGATAATGAAAAGTGAACAGCATGAGTAAGATTGGATGCGCAATATATCGGGAGACATGATTTTGACCACTTCATAAGTTTTGTTTTTAGGAAACCTTTCTTTAAAGTGAATTTCGTTTTGTATAAATTGCACCTTAATTTTAAGCAATTTTTCATTAACCAGTTGCCTGGATTTAATAGGCTAAATAAAAAGCAAATAGCAGACAATATAATCATGACATGGAGGCGCCCGCGCGGTCACTTGCATTGCACGTGAACTGGAGCGCATCTCATAACTTAACCAAAACTCAGCGTTTGTATAAAATTGTATTAATTATAAATTGTGAAACAGTTTAAATTGTAAAAATATTTCACAATATCACAGTTTTTCTGTATTTTGAATCAAATAAATGAAGCCTTGGTGAGCAGAAGAGACTTATTTTAAAAATATTTAAAAATCTTATAAAAACCGGTAGTGTAAATATATTGGCTGTTACATTAGTGTGTAAAAAAATTAACATATATTGAACATCGAAGGCATTCTTTTTTACTATCCCTTAGAGCCCATGCAAATTTTTTGCCTTGTTTTCTAGTGATCTCGCCTTTATTCTCTTTAAGTCATTCAACATTTTCTTCAGCATTAAATGACGTGGAGAACAAGGTATTCTGAAAAAATATGCTTAGTTTCTTATGTTTTATCAATTTATTGTCAAAATATAGTTGTTGGTTTTTTTGTTACAAAAAAAGGAAAAACATGGTAACTTATGACCAAAAAGAAGGGCAATTATAATAGATGTGAATTTCTGATGCTCAAGATGGGTTGTCATCTCTGGTCCTCAAGGTCCTCAAGGGGGGGGATTCGTAATGCAATGGACCGGTCAACGGGACATAAATGAATCCTTAAAGGATGGGACTTTATGGGACATTTGCACAAAAAGAATAAATAACTTACCGTAGCCTATTTTATAAGTCGCTCCGGAGACGCATATCAGTCAAAAAATGCGCCACGAAGAAGAAAAAAAAAAAAACATATTTAGCCTAAGTCGCACTGGAATAAGTTGCATTTTTTTTTTAAAATTTATTTCACACAAAAAAAAAAAAAAAAGTTACAGACAGTTTTCCGCTACGGACGTGAGCGCTCTAAAGCGGCACTAAAATAATGTTTTAAAACTTTCACAGAGACCTAAAACTGAAAGCACAAAGCCTCTCTTTAAATTTAATTTCGTTTTGTATTAATTGTATCTTAATTTTAATCAATGTTTCATCAACAAATTTTCTGGATTTAATAAGAAGTAGCTAAATATAGGCTATTAGAAAATAGATAATCAGGACACGGAGGCGCTGGCGAACCTGAGCTCGTCTCATAAATGAACCGAAACTCAGCATAGGCCTATAAGGTAGCCTATTGCCTCACAGACCTGAGACATATAGATAGCTTGATTGTCTACTTTTAAGCAGGACAATTCAAAACGAAAGAAAACAGACGGCGCTGCTTATGTAATTCGTATGAAATGTGCATTTCTCTCTGGCGCTGCGAAGAGACTGGGTTGGTCTAGCCGACACTGACATAAAAAAAGAACTGTTTTATTAGTAAACAATTAAAATGTATCCTGATATATTTAACATATTTGCCATTTCCTTACAAAACACTGACAGTGGGGTTTTTGACTGTTTTTTTGGTTTTTTTGTTTTTTTTTAGCAGCATGCGGACAATTTTTTTCGACACACACAATATTACATAACACTCTGCGCTAATGTTTTAAAAAGATAATTTAACATATAAATAACCATTTTTAAATAGCCCACTTAAAGTGTTTATTACAAATAAATGACTATAATGCTAAAAATTAATACATTTTAATGAACAAACATATGCGTTGCATTTACAATTGCCACTTCCCGCGGCCCTGGTTGTGGGACAACATAGATCCTTATACATTTAACCCATTGGTACTATTCTGTTCAACAGTTGTTTTTGTGGCAAAAATGGACATTCCTTGTATTATTTTATTCTATGTTTTGGTACTTTTCGGTGCATTTCGGAATATGGACGAAACTTGTGCTGTTGAACTTATTTAGCAACTTAAAAACACGCTAACAACACCAAAAAAATGAACCAATATATTTCTAAGAATGCAAATAGATGTTTGAGGTTTCAAAATGAAACTGTTGGCTATAGCAAAACATTACAGATTAAGTGCAATCAAACACTAGATAAACAATGGTTTGCTCTTGATGTCAAGTGTAACAATCGTCAGGCCTCTTGCGCCCTCTTTTGGCATTTGTTATAGTAATATACATAAGTTCATTGTTTATATATTTCTTCATGTATTTTAATAGTGTTGTTAAATAAAACAATAAAATTAATTACTTTTAATACTTTATTTGAACCAATTATATCGCCTCATTTGTAATGTATTTAAGTCATACTAAAGGCTATTGTTCACTTCAGATCTATCTTTCTGACCAAAAAATATATAAATAAAATAGTCGACACTGACAGCCCTAGTTTTGAACATTTGAACATGAACCTACATTGTTTTACATTTTGTGACTAAAAGACTATTTCCCTGTCTTATATTTTTTCATTGTTAATTTCTTGAAAATAATAGGCTATTAAAATACTTTCTTGTCACCTTATCCTGTAAACAATATCGTGAATAGTTTCATATTGTGTATTCGCCCATTATGGTCAACTGTGTTAATTAAAATTATTACCACCTTCAAAAGTAAAAACTCAGAATGACACATTCCAGAATATCATGTTTATAGATAATGAATTTATCTGTTCAACTTTAAAGTTGTTGTTAATAGCCTAATTGTGCAAAAAGTTGTGACTTTGATGGTGTATAATTTGCATAGTCCTCATATCCAGTAGAAAGTGAGTGAATTATTAAAAAAAAAAAATACTATGCCCGTAAACCATTCAGAGATGACATTAATGAGATACACAACTTTGTATACAATACAAAATTTTTATCAAAGATATTTTCAATGTCATCAGAACACAAGAAAAGAATGATTGATTAGAAAGATAACAAAGGAAAGATAAGAAAAGCTAGGGGGAAAATAGATATTAATTTATTGTGATACGACGTTGGAGTCACATGTTGGTGTCACGCGTCTGTGATGAGACGTGCTGTGGTGCGACGTTGGTGTCACGCGTCTATGATGAGACGTGCTTTGGTGCGACGTTGGAGTCACACGT
>NW_028156033.1:0-16000 GCF_963993115.1 Abramis brama | reverse complement strand
TTCTTTGCCTGAAGGATGGTCCTCAGATCGACCTTAGGCTCAGAAGGCTTGCCTCGAGAGCGCCGCCTCCTTTGCCAGGCTCCCTCGGGAGGGGCGCGGGCGGCGACACTCTCTTTTTGCTCCTGACGGTGTGAGGAGCTGGCAGACAGCCGAGGCTGCCCTTTTGAGGCAGCCTTCCCCGAGGAGCCAGAGCGGCGAGGGAGGTATTGATGGAAAGCCGCCGACTGCTTTTTCACCTCCTGAAACCTCTCGACTACGGAACGACAGTTCGCCGCCGAAGAGGACAGAAGGCGAAATCATAAGGGCATAAGGCATAAGGCATAAGGGAAGTCAAGAAGAAAATGTTTCTCTTTCTCCTTCATCCCCGACAAATTTAACCAGAGATGTCTCTCCACACATACCATACCAGCCATAGAGCGGCCGATGGCACAGGCCGTCTCTTTGGTGATGCGGAGAGACAAGTCGGTGGCTTTTCTCAACTCCAAGATGTCATTCGGAGAGGGACCCTCGCCCTCATCAAGCTCCTTGAGGAGGTCGGCCTGATAGGCCTGCAATACCGCCATGGTATGCAGGCAACTACCAGCCCGCCCAGCCACCATAAAAGCTCTGCCCACCAGAGAGAATGTGTCGCGGCATGGCTTGGTGGGCAGTACCGGGACCTTAAGGGACGATGCGGCCTCGGGAGAAAGATAGCTCGCGAGAGCTTCCTCCACCCGAGGCATTTTCCCATTGCCACGCTCAGCCGCCCCCAGCACATTAGAAAAGTCAAGCACTGGGGGGTTGGAGAGCCTGGCTGAATATGGTTTTTCCCACGACTTGCACAACTCATTGTGCAAGTCAGGGAAAAACGGAAGGCCCCGGCGTGGAGGTTGAGACCGGCGCTTATAAAACCTTTCATCCAGCTTACTGGCCGGCTGGATTTCTGGTTCTTCTTGTGGCCAATCAATTTTTTATTTGGCCACAGCGCGGGTCAAAACCTCCACCAGCTCCTCTTGAGCGGGTGCATGAAGCGGTGGATCGAGCTCCACATCACCCGCCTCGATGCTCAAAGCATCTGACCCCTCAGAGCCAGATAGCTGAAGCATCGGTCCCTCCACCTCGCGGGAAGAAGCCGCATCGCGGGCTTCCACACGAGGCGGGAGAACATCTGAATCTTCAGACGAGGACCGGGAAGATGCCGAAGCAGTCCCGAGTCCCGCTGAAAGATCCATCTGTGAGCCCCACGTTCTGCGGCGCCGCGCTGCCTCGGCAACGGCGGGCCCAGAACCGCGGGGCTCGCAAGCTTGGCCGGCTTCATCGAACACGGCCAGCCGCGAGCGCAACACTCTGAGCGGCAGCTTATCACACTCGCTACAGGCGGCTCCCTCGAGAGCCGCCCTAGCGTGCTGCACACCCAGGCAGGCAATGCACACACAGCTGGTGTGTGTCCGTGCCCGATAAATAGCGCGGACACGGGTGCACACACAGTCTGAACTGCTCGCTAGACATGCTTGTGTAACTGGTTATGACAAACAACAGTAAATAAGACAATAAAACAATTCACACAGAGCGCTTTAGCTGAAGAGCAAAAAGCTAACGTGTGTTTGTGCCGGCGTCCCTTTGTATCTTCCGGTTATGCCGTCATCTACTACGTCATGACGCAGCACCAATCAGGATTGGACAGATTTCATTCATACTTCAGATGCGCTACGCTGGGGGCGTCCCCAAAGTGTCGTCACGACGACGACGCAGTGCGAGTTCCCTCGAAGGGGAACTCAACTGGACAATTGTATATAATTAGGTTCCATTTTAATTTGATGGTCTTCTTTAGACATTTTGTCCACTATAAGTAATGTTGCACCTACATGTCAACTAACTTGTATGGTAACACTTTATAATAATGGTCCGTCATTAATAAGTAACTATGCAGGAAGTAATGAAGGACTAATGAGTAGTTCTACATTAACACTTCAGCTACTACTATTAACTAATAAAGAAACAAGCTTAACTAATCAGTAAGTAATATAAAATTTAGGAAATTATTCTTTATTAGGTAATCAATAATTACTTAATGAGATTAGCTTCATTAATAACTATTAACTAACTGACAAATTATAAAGAACATTATCGTGTGTCTGGTCTGAGACGTAATCAGTCATCATTTTTACTATGAAAATAGTCATAAAATACATCACTATTTACTCAAGTGTTACCTAGTCACTATGCAGGAACTACTAGTGATCTGGACCATTATTTTAACGTGAAAAACATCTTTTTCACTTTAATATAGTGGTCCAGATCACAAGTAGTCCTTGAAGAGTGACTAGGTAACACTTGAGTAAGTAGTGATGAATTTAATGACCACGTTGAACGTAAAAAAAAAGATAATTGCTAACGTCTCAGACACGATAATGCTGTGATTTGTAATTAATTAGTAATTCTTTATAAGTTGCCATAATTACTTGTTAGTTCTTAATGATGCCAATCTCATTAAGTAACTATTGATTACCTAATAAGGAACTATCTTAGTCCTAAATTCGATATTACTTACTGTTAAAGGAACTGTATGTAGGATTGTGGCCAAAACTGGTACTGCAATCACTTTAAAAATACTATAGAGCGGTGTATCCCCTCCCCCTCCCCCCTGACTCGAGGTTGCCAGATAAGCTGAATTCAGCAGAAATGTAGGCTGCTTCAATGAGCTTCCGACGAGACGTACACAGTAAGTTTTTTTCTGTTAATTATGTTTATGCTTCATGAGAGATATTTTGATGAGTAATTATGTGTTTAAAAAATTTACCAATTGTCATTAGTTAAATATAATCGTAAAGATGTATGCTCGTATGTGACAGTATCGTAAAGATGTATGCTCGTATGTGACAGTATCGTAAAGATGTATGCTCGTATGTGACAATATAATCGTAAAGATGTAACGTTATGCTCGTATGTGACAGACAGAACGGTAGCTGTAAGTCTAACTTGTAACGTTATGTATCTGTCATTAATGTAAGTACAAGCACAAGCCTATGTCACTATGTGTAATACAGCTATTCATTTAGCTGATGCTATAAGTGAAAGTGACCAGCTGTATTTTTTTTACTTACCCTGCAGCACGCGTCCATAACACGCTTAAATATGTGATGTGAAATACAGGTCAACTTGCAGCAAGTGTAACTTAGTCCACGATATATGTGAAGAACGAATGTCGAATCATTTTTTCTGAGGTAAAGTTAGGCTTCTGTTTCAAATTGCCATAATGGGCGTGCTAATGTTGTTTTCCTCAGCGTCTCAGCATAATGACAGACAGAGAAACGGGCTCCTATGCATTGCTAATGTTAGCATACGTCCATGTGAGCTAACGTTAATACTTTGCACGAACATGCATAACTTTGTTCGACTGTCATGAATATATGATATGTGCATTGATATCAAGTACAAGTTAGCCAAGCACAAGTTAGATGAATCTTACCTGTCCAGGAGAAAATTAGCTACGTTGGCGTCTGTGTTCAAATTCTTCTCCGTTTTCAGCTGTCTCCATCTTTCAAAAGCATCTCCTATACAAATTCTGGTTTTATTTCGGACTTTGTCACGACGAATTTCTGAATTATAACGAGGTCTTTTTGATTTAGTAACGTTAGACATTATTATTCCAACTAGAGTTAGGGTAGGTTAGAGCAAAGCTGGCAACCCGGATCCCGAAACACTACTGACTTCGTGATTGGTAGATAGGTGGAGGGAGGCGCGTCAGGCCAAAACACAAAATGACAACATCAACATCAGTTGAGGGCTGCAAGTCCACTTTTTAAATGACAATATCCTAGCCATACTACTGTTGTCAGTGATATAAGTATTTGAAATTAACATGATTTCTTAATGTCTAGTGACACATCAGGGCCATTTTATGATTAATTGAAATAGATTTCTTACATACAGCTCCTTTAATATTGTTTCCATATTAGTTAGTAGCTGAGGTGTTAATGGAGAACTACTCATTACTTCCTGCATACTTATTAATGACAGTGTTACCACTTGTATTAGTACTATTAGTAGACTGTTAGGGGTAGGGTTTAGTAGAATAAGTAGTTGACGTACTTGCAAAGTTACTTATAATCATTAGGATGTCTTTAAGAGAATGTCTAAAGGGGACCATCAAAACAAAGTGTTACCAGTAACCAGTTTATTTTCAAATTTGCATGCACACACATGTAATAAATCACAGGATGTATTATTCTTTCCCTTGGCATGTATGGTGCATGTGGCCTCTGTCTGTAGACAGGTGTGCTGGTGTATTATAATTATCTATACTATTATACAGCAACCCTGTAGTGTGTAAGATAATAGGTGTGGATTACAAGAACATGGAAAATCTATATTTCACACAGCAAGGAGCAGGGGCAACACATGTCAGATGTCTTATAATGGAATGCTCAAAATGTCAGATGTGCTACAAATATGTACAATACAGATGAGCCTCTCAAAGGTGCATAGCTTATTGGCAGGTAGGTAAACAGTATGACAATGGAGTTGTCCCAATCAATATTTGCTTTAGAAAGTCATTTGTTACTAAATGACATGTGATGAATATGCTGCCAATAAAGTGAGTGGATTGTTACAATAATAAAAAAAAAAAAACAATGTAGATGATTTAAATGATACTACATTTTTATATTATATTTCATTATTTTAGCACAATATATAAGCCATTCATCAATTGATATATATTTGAGTTTGAGTTTTTAATTAAAGGTCCTGACTCCTAGTTATCATAAATTAAGCTTCTTAAATATAATTTAAAAGGGAGAGTCTTTAAAAGACAATTTACACATTGTGTCCATACTCTAGAAAATGTACAAAGAACAGATTATGATGTAATGATAGGATAGCAGAGCACATCTCAGCTGGTGTGATGGTGTGTGCTGTAATTACTTGCAACATGGCAGCATGGTTCTCAGTTAACCCAGCAGAGGACTGATGGCTCAGTGGTGAGCTCTTGGCCTAAAGTGCTCCTTATTTAAACCGATCGAAAAAATCAATGAGGTGAAGTATGATTCTGCACTCTTTCAGCTCTGTCCATTACTCCCAAGAGCTCTCTGTTAACTCTCTTTTACCAGCTGAGCTCATTCTGCAGAGTTACTGCGTGCACACACACACACATTGTGTTTTTGTTTTCTGAGAACTTTCCATAGACATAATGATTTTTATATTGTACAAACTGTATATTCTATCCCCTTACACTAACCCTAACCCTAAACCTGCCCATCACAGAAAACTTTCTGCATTTTTAAATTTTTCCAAATACATCACTTAGTATGATTCATAAGCTGTTTTCCTCATGGGGACCAACAAATTTCCCCATAAGGACAAGGATTTCGGATATTGCCATATTTTTGGGGACATTTCATCCCCATAATGTCGGGTTTACCAGGGTGACCAAAATTACAGGTTGGGATGGCTGATTTGACCAAAATGTTATATCATGATGTCTAAACAATTTTAGATAATCTATTAAATTAAATACTTTACAAATGACAGATTATTTTGTATTTTTACATAATTGCCTTTCAATAGCCGACACACACGCACACACACACACAAAAACACTTGTGACCCCACGTATATTAAATTCTTTATTAATTCGGCAAGTCATAATCTAGTTTGTCAAGCATAAACTAAACTCACCTAATCATCCTCATCTTTACTTGCTTGGGACACATCATGCTCTAATTTTTTTACATTGCTCTATGTTTCTTCATTGCTCTCATTTCAATTTCATGCAAAATCCTCCCACACAATCCTCTTCCTCTAGTACTCCCAATAGGTAGCCCTTTGTAAGGCCTGTTATAAAATATAAAAATCTCAGTACCGTGATATCTTTTATATATATAAAAAATAGCCTTTCCAGTTTTCATTTTGTTGTGGTAATCAGTATGCTGGACTAGCAAGCTAATCAGTTATACTAATGTTTAGTAAGCAAGCAGGTATTACTGAAAATGAAATTTAATAAAGTTAACAGAACAAGAAAGGTTTATACATGGCATTCTTTAAAAATAATCTTTCTTTTTATTTTTTTGCATTCCGATTCTGACACCCAAAGACACAAGAAATTTTTTCTCTAATTTAGTTTTTCTCATTTTCCTCCACTTGTTACCAGTGTTTTTCTGCCACTACAATGCGCGCACAGTCTGCTCCCAAACGGTGTATAGCCTATGGCTGCGTTTGAAATCGCCCCCTATACCCTAATTCACTATTTCCCAACAATATTCAACTAATATAGTCCCCTTGAAGGAGTGAATGAAAACAAGTGAGTGAATTCGGACACGAATTACGTGGAACTTGCATAGTTTGTGTTTGCTGTTTAATAATCATTTGAAATAGCAAACTGGTAGCTCTGAAAAGATTTATCTTGAACTCTGTTATGGAAACTAGTATGTATAAAACCTAATTAAACAATTCAATAGGCCAAATCAATTACAAAGGAATTTACACACTACCTGTATGATATTACGCTATAGCCACCAGCGACCAGCGACTTGGAAAATGGATGGATGGATGATTGGGTGCCATCTTCAGATCAGACAATTCAATCTGCGTGTGACTCTCACAGTGCATTGTGGGTATTCTCTAGCCTTTGAGTGTACATCAGTTGTACACTTGTTATTGCAGTGCATTATGGGATTGAATGAGTACACTTGATGAGTACAATAGGTATAATAAACAAAAAATAGGGTTTTGGACACCAATACAAATGGCTGTCCTCTCAAATAGTGCCCTATTTAAGGGTATAGGGGGCATTTTCGGACACAGCCTATGTTTCTGTGTCCGCCATATACCTTATTTACAGCAGCACCATCTTTGATATTCAAAGGGGAATGAAAGCGAGGGTGAGAGGGATAGACATAGGGTGCTTCTCAATATCCCTCCTCGTTTTCTTTGCTCCTCCATCCTGAGCGGAAGTGTTTTATCGACTAAATGTGACGCACGTATCAATTCTCCTTCCCCTTCACATCGGTCACAATAATTTTAATTTATACTTTACCTTTGCAGGTTATATAAACCACACATCACACATATTTCAACAGGGTATCTTGCTTTATTATTATTCATTCATGAATTTCTTGAATAACCAAAATTCAACAACATAAGGGCAGATCTTTTGAGTGCTGCTGATGACGCTGTGAAGTGACACTCGAGTGATCAAGTATTCCAATGTATAAAAAAGCTTTCATTCGATTCCTCCATCCTCCTTTTCTTTCCTTGCAGCCTTCCCTCGCATCATGAAGGGGGTGTAGCTGAGACCTACATCTATTCAGTGGGTTGTACTGTTATTTAATGTGTTTCCAATATATTTCAGAAGAAAAAAATCTCCAGACAGTATGAGCTGTGGAAAATTATAAGTGATCTAGGAGTTTTATACAGCTTTTTACAGCGGATGCCATTGAAAACACATTAAGTCAATCCTCCAAAGCCTTGCTTTCAAATCTGTCATGGTGCTGCTCTGAATAAGGTCTATACTAGCATACTACCTTTACTAGAACTATAGTTAATTTGTAGCACTTTTCACAATACATAATAGTTTCAAAGCAGCTTTACAGAAAATGCTTATTTTAGTGTTTCAATTTAGGAAGTATTCTGTTATCAGCCAGAGATGAGTGTATGAAAGTAATGTCCATGGCAGTAATATGCAGCTGTATAATACATGTTATGTGGTTATTTCACTTCCAGTTAGGCAGCAATACAACTTGTGCTTATAATGATTTCAATATAAGGATAATATTACAATAATAGGATAATATTTGAAAGTTTTGCGTTTCGATTCAAAATTGCTGTCATCTGAAATCTTTGCAATTGTTGGTGTCAACTGAAAACATTGCAAATGCTGGATCCAACCTGGATCTGGTGCAAGCTGAAGTTACTCCAGGATGGGCATCCCGAGGTAGAAACAGGGAAGCAAAATAAAATAATTAGCATAGCTGCTTTTCTTAGCATTTTAGGCAAAAGATGATCATGTATAGTTGGTACTATTTCATGAGATATAATTGTAGTACAAGTCTATGAGAAGCATTATGTGAATGATTGTCTAAAGGGATGTGTCTTTAATCTAAATTTGAACAGAGATAGTGTGTCTGAGCCCCAAAAATGATCAGGAAGGCTATTCCAGAGTTTAGGAGCCAAATTCGAAAAAGCTCTAGCTCCTTTAGTAGACTTTGATATCCTTGGTACTATCAAAAGTCCAGAGTTTTGTGACCTTAAAGAATGTGATGGATTGTAGCATGATAGAAACTCATTAAATATAAAGGAGCTAGACCGTTTAGGGCTTTTTAGGTAAGAACGTGTGCGTGGACCACATAGCGTGGAATTTTCTCACTCAGACCACTGACTGCTGCTGATTCTTATTGCTTTTAGAAGGAAAAGATAACGATAACTGCTGGTCTAGGTTAATTTTTCTTCGTAATAATAGCATGTTGGTGAAATAGATTTACTAACAGCTTGCGCCAACCCTCCAACCCTTGAGCAAACCCTCTTTTGGCATTAAACTACATAATCCTTTCAGAATATGAATAACACTTTTGTTTTGCTGCATAAGGTACAATGGTTATTTATTATTAGAATTGTATGCTTTTCTGTTCAAATTATTGTGGTTTGTGAACATAGCCGCTTTAATAACAAATAAAAGAGTTTATGCTGGGATGTGTAGGTTGTTGCTAGGGATCATGTGACTTGAAATTATTTCCTGACATTCTATTTAACCCGTAAACAGACAAAAGTGGAAAATGATCAACAAAAAAATAATTTGTCACTTTTTATATCATATAGACTTAAGTAAAACATAATTAAAGGATTTTTATATATTTGATATATTTTCTGCAAAGTCAGAATGTCCAGCACCATGGACGAACGTGCTGGTTTTAGGTCAGGCTGACAAAAGGAACAAAGAAAATTTGAACCAAAAGAGACTCAACAGTAATAATTGTCACTCTTATTTTGATAATTTGCTTTGTTTTCTCTAGTTTCCGTTTACCCTACTCTGTTTAGTTTTGGTTTCATGGGTAAGTGATTATGTCCTCTTTGCATCCATGGTTACTTATGATTTGCACCTGTCTGTCATTATGTTTGCCTGGTATTAATACTCCCTGTTATGTTCAGTTCAGTTGTTGGTTCTCGTTTATTTGTTAAAGTGGTTAGGGTTTATTCCTATGTGAGTTCCTGTGTTTGTTGGATTAAAATAAAGACTGTTTATTCATATCTTCATGTTTGTGCATGCTTACCACAACAACTCACTTACAGAAGAACCAATCGACAAAAAAATTGACTTACCAGCAGTCCAACTGCTCTGGTTAGAGCAGGAGCAGCGTAACCTCGAGGTCCACATGAGACACATCTTAGATCTGCCATGCCTCTCCACCACCTGGATCACTCGCTTTGCATCTTCTACTACACCAGTCTCAGCGAGCAATCCAAGGCATGCCTGCCCGGTGATGGTCCTCTGGGAAATTTCAACCATATTTGTGGAGTGGTTGCTGGTGAACAACAAATTAGTGTTCCCCATCTACCCAGCTGAGGAGGACATCACCAGCCCCACTCCGGATCCAGAGCCCAGCCAGCCGCCTCCCACACCCTGGACAGAGTCTATGCCAGAGCCCATTGCAGACAAAGAGCCTAAGCCTGCCGCGATGAAAGCACCAGAGCGGGATGCCTGAGATTATCACTGCCCCTGAGCCCGAGCCCAATGGAAAGTCTGACCAGGTGCGTGAGCAGGCAACATCGACCCAGTGGGTGTGGTAGTGGAATTTTAGGGAATGGAGTGGAGACCCGTCCACACTCCCAATGCAGAGGGTGAGCTGCAGTTGCCCTCTGTAGAATATCATGAGGATTGCTGGAGGATTCCAAGTCTCTTGCGTCTCCAGTGATCCCACCCAGCCTCCATCTTCCACCTCCTCTACCAAAGACAGCCAGTCCTTTGGCCCTGCCTCTTTGCTGGTTCCCTTCAGTCCCCCCTGTGTTATCTCCACTCTGCTGTGTGGATCTGCTTCGGGTCTTCCGGTCTACAGCTCCACCTTAGCAAGGGGATCCCCTGGCTCTGTCTCCAGCCACTGACCCCTTCACTCCACCTCGGCCCGTCGTCCAGTTGGCTCCACCTTGGCTCCTCCCTCCCTCTGCTTCTCCTGGGGCCGTCGTCCTAATGGCTCCACAGGGCTCCCTCATATCCATCCGTCTCGGCATTGGTCAATCATTGCTCTGCCTGTGCCACGGACTTCCGGGTCTTCAGCTACGCTTCGTCCCTCCACCCCCATCACACTGGCTCTGCCTCTTCGGCTCTGCCTGGGACTCCATCTCCATCAGCTTCAACTTAGTCTGTCATCCCCTTGGTTTCACTGGCCAAATCTCAACCATGGCTCCTCCCTCCCTCAACTCCATCATAGGTCTTCATCCTTGCTATGCTCTGGGTCATCACCTGGCTCTTCCTGCCTTTGTCTCCTCCCTGGATCCTCCCACCGCCACCTGGTGTCCTACCCTTGGCCAGCCCCTCGTCCTCCTCCAGAGCCCACCCTCACTCCTCTGTTGGACTGTTTATGGTAGTTACGGTGTAACACCTTCAGGACACGCCTTCCCGGAGGGGGTGTAGTGTCGCAGTTATGGAATTAGGCTTACGAAGCTTTTGGGAAACACAGCCCTGATTAGTTTCAGTTTCCAGAATGGTCTTGTGGGGTTGTGTGTGAACCCAAGGTGCTACAACCCTAGTGTTTGTACTGATTTTCTTCTCATTACTTATTTTGATTCTTTGAAGCTGTCACAGTCACCAGCTCAGTCACCCTCAGCACTACTCTTCCAAGTATTATTCATGCTCACCACCTGCACACACTCCTCAATCACCTGCACCTGCAAGTAGTCACCCTCATTATCACTCATCAGCACTCACTATATCAGCAGTCAACTTCCTCACCATTGTTGTCTGGTCTTGTTGTTACCCGTACAACTTGCCTAGCACCTTACCCGAACTACTCACCTGAACTTCTACGATCCCTTCTCATCCTTTGTCTTCCTCATCTTCAGATCATCGTAACCATCACAGCACCTGCAAGAACGAAAGAACTAGTGGGGGTGCTACAAATAATAATAATAATAAAAAATAAACATTATAACTTTGCAACCATATGATCCATGAAGTTGAAAATTGGTATACATCTTCTTTGTTGGATGTCTTAACATATCCTCTAATATGACTTCCACGTTTCTACGTTTTCTAAGTAAAATTCCGTTTTTCAGACCTTCACCAAACTTTGCACACATCAGATCTAGACCATGCTGACAAAAAGTTATGAAAATAATTTTGATCTATTAAACAGTTTAGGAGACACTTTTTTATGTGTCTGGTATGACCTGTTATGACTATTATGCCTGTATCTTGTGTGCACAAACTTTTCAAACTGTGTGAATATGGAGAACAAGTCATTCTGAGCAAACATGCATAGTTTCATGAATTTGTGATGCTCAGGAGGCCAATTATTTTTTAGACACCAATGAAACACATTTTCAAGTTGCCAGACACGATTAAATATAATGCTGTCCATTTAAAAATGAATAATCTCTTTCACAAAAATATATTATAAAATATCTATAAATACATTTATTGTAGTATGAATAATAAAACAAACACTTATGTGTTAAACTCCAAGCATAAGGTTAGGAGGCAACACATAAATTGTATAAATAAATTGTAAAAATGAAAAGGGCCTTAAGATAAATGCTAAGATAAATTATATCTTTACATTTATTTGTAATTTTCCTGTATCATCCTATGACGTGCGATTCATCTAAATTTAAATGTTGAATATGAATCCACACATATTATGATCAAACCATCACTTCAACATTCAGTGAAGATTCAAGAAGCGCTTTGCTATAAAACAATCACATCATGATACATTTTAATTGTATCACTAATCATCACATGAGCCATTAGTGCTTGGACCCAGAATATTGCCGCTTGTTTTGTTTAAGTTAATATTATATATGTACACAAATCAGTTAAAAATGTTTTTAAAAAGAGCTTACATTGCAAAAAAGAAAAAACAAAAGAAAAAAAAACATTTAGAGGTATGAATACAAAGAAAAATGCCAAATAACTGCATAATCATTAGCAATTTGTTCAATTATGGGTTATGAGAAGAGCTCTTTCAATGGTACAGTTAATAACTTGAAAGTTCATCCATTTTAAATGAAAATTTAAAGTTGCTGTTTTTAAAGACAATCATGCTCATTATTTTGGGAACTCACATGTGTCAAAATCCAGGAATCAGTCACTGATACCAAATAGTGCATAATAAAAGGTAAGTCAGAAACATGAAATTGGGGAGCACAACCTAACGTGGGGTTAAATGTAACAGACCTTTTACATAGTTACTCAGGGTCAAGCAGGTTGTGTTTCCGCTCTTTCTCTTGCTGCCAGAAAACGGTCTCCCGCGGATTTGTGGAAAGTTTTGATAAGATTTGAAAAGAGTGTTTTGACATCAAGCAAGTAATTTTTTTTCATCATAACTTTTTATGGTTTCTGAGTTGGGTGTGTACGTCACCAAATCTAACTTTATATTACCTTAATCACTGTCTTGTTGGCTAAAACAGCACCATTTTGAAACATGTCAGTAACTGTTAGCTAGGCTTCAAATATTTTTTACACAGCAGGGTTAGTTGTAGCACAGTGTTACAACTAAGCCGCCAAGTGTAGGCCTACAACGATAATGAAATGAAAACAGGGAGCCACACAACTTTTCAGGTTTGCGTATTTATTTATATAGTTATTTTGCTACATTTAACTTTGTTGGACTCTCACAAACAATGTTGGAATTTAAATGTCAAAGTATGATTATTATTTTGTTTTCACTTTGTTGGCTATGGGATTTGTTTACTATGCATTGATCACTTGTTTATTTATTTATTATATAGCCTGTTTTTCATGCAATAAACCCTTTAAAATGTGATTTTAAGCTTGTTTATTATTATTAATAATAATTTTGCATGCAGCTGCCATACAAAAATATAATTAAATTGCAATAACAATTGCAGATGTCTAGTTAACTTTTGAGTTTTGGGTCTGTCCTCATTGTCTTATGTTTACCAGTTTATCCTTGCCTTGTCTGTTGCCATAGTCATTAAGTGAGTAATTCAGGTGTTGTGTGTTACGTTAACGATCTCTGTGTATTTTCTGACGTTTCAGTGTGGATGAGAAACTTTTGGAAAACGCCTGAAAACGCTAAATTCACCTTGTGTGCAAAGTTACATATTTTAGCAACAGTGTGAAAGTGAATAGCACATAACAGCCACAATACCGGTATAAACATGAATATCTATTGGTACAATATGCGTCACATGACTAAACTTACATCATTGTTTTTAAATACATCCGTTTTGACCGTCCACACTACAACGTGAAAATGGCATTTTCAAATGTATCCACTCTGGAGAGCGTTTTCAAAAAGCTTCGTTTTCATTAATAAAAACAAAACACAGTTTCAGTGTGGTCGGAAGGCCAAAACACAGAGAAAAAGAAGGCCTCAGTTGTAATCCGTGTCATCTATCGTGGTTGTGTTTTCCCGTGAGCTTCTCCTGTGTACTAGGCTACTGTGGATTAGGCTATTATATGAAAGACTGTTTTCTTTTGAGTCATTCGTGTTGGTGCACTATTTTACTGCAGCCACTTATTGTGACAAATTTCACCAATGCTGAAAGATAATTAATTTAACAAATATCAAGGGCCAAGTGCCAAACTAAAGGGAACACTAACATAATGGTGGCTTCAAACAGACTTCAACAACTTTTGTACATGTACCAAATAAAATAAATACTAGTTTATAATAAGTAAACATGCTGTTTATGGAGTTGTTTAAGCATCCTCTGGTGAGATATCATTGAATTTATTTGCACTGATTTCATCTAAGGCTCTTCTCTTAACTTTTTTTCTGTTCATGTTGTTCCCCTTATCTTCAATGATTCTGCTTGTTAACCTCAGGAGTCATCAGTAATGGTCAAACATCACTTGTAGAGTGAATCTACTTTATTTCACTAACTGCAAAACTGCTTCTGCATTACTTTTACTCTGAGGATTTTGCACTGTATCAGTAAATAGGTTTCCCGTAACTTGTAGGCTACCATGTGTTTTTCATTTCTAAATAATTTATTCAAATTAATTGGAAAATTGTCTTGGTCTTTATTTAATGATGAACACACACTAAGAAATGTGATATGTACACACACGTTTTATTATATTATTATTATTATATTATAATATTATTTATTATATAGCATGCAAAACTTACCTTATGCTGGTGACCAGCAATTCTGGATTTTTCAGTAGGGATATATATATATACAGTGCAATGCATAAGTGAATACACCCATGCTAAAGTTGACTAAAAAGAGGAATAAAAAAAATCATATTTTGGAAATTGAACTTAATGCCTTAATTTAAAAAATTAGGAAAAATCCAACCTTTAAGGACACCAATTTTCTTTGTGAATGAATAATGTATCGTAAATAAATAAATGTTCTTCCTTAAAATACATGGTGCATAAGTGAGTACACCCCTATGTTAAATTCCCATAGAGGCAGGCAGATTTTTATTTTTAAGTTTTTTTTTAAAGTTTTTTTTAGGATACTCCTGATAAAGTTCCCTTGGCCTTTGGAATTAAAATAGCCCCACATCATCACATAGCCTTCACCATACCTAGAGATTGGCATGGGGTACTTTCCATAAGATCATCTCTCAATGCAAATCAAACTTTAGCTTTTAGGCTAACTGAAATAAAATCATGCCAATCTCTAGGTATGGTGAAGGCTATGTGATGATGTGGGGCTATTTTAATTCCAAAGGCCAAGGGAACTTTATCAGGATGCATAGTATCCTAAAAAAAAATTAAAAAAAATACTTAAAAATAAAAATCTGCCTGCCTCTATGGGAATTTAACATAGGGGTGTACTCACTTATGCACCATGTATTTTAAGGAAGAACATTTATTTATTTACGATACATTATTCATTCACAAAGAAAATTGGTGTCCTTAAAGGTTGGATTTTTCCTAATTTTTTTAATTAAGGCATTAAGTTCAATTTCCAAAATATGATTTTTTATTCCTCTTTTTAGTCAACTTTAGCATGGGTGTATTCACTTATGCATTGCACTGTATATATATATATACGTTATATATATTTATAAACCCCCTAATAAAGCTCTCCTCTCCGTTTAACATCATCCCATCTGTTTTGGAGAGAGTTTGGTGGAAGCACCCGTCAGTCCTGTCAAATGGCCCTGCTTAATCATGTAAGGCACTAAGGGGGCTGAACTGATTCTGTTGGAGGGGTTGAGGAGTGAAAATGCTGACAGACAAACCACTGCGCCACAGGGGAACAGAGCAACCACCTCCGACACACTTTCTGCATGTTTCTGCTTTACAGCCATCTTTGCAAATGACTTGCAGAACACTCAAGGGCAAGACCTTGCGCTACAGCGCTGTCGTTTAATGAATTTAACATCTTTTGTGAACAGTCACATTTACAGCACAACTCCCTCCAGTGACGCTGCGACTGAACCCGCTCAACCTGCTGCATTTAAATCCTTCTGTTCCTGTTAAAGAAATCGCTCCTCCTTTTATGCAAACACTCACCTCGAGTGACTAGGATGTGTCTTCACTGCCTCTCGCTCTGTACTTACCCACACACCACTGCCCATCCATAGACATGACCTACAAAACAATAAATGACTTTTAGCCCTGCTGTAAAGTATAAAGTATTTAAAAATAGAGCCCTGGGGGCTGCTTTGTCCGTGGCTGGAGGCGTTATTATAGCCGGCCTGTCACGCGCCATCCCCTCAGGTCATTACTAGCGGGCAGAGCTGCAGCCCTTGGCAGCCTAACAGAGGCAGAGTGCTCCATTATCTGGAACAGGGAGCAAGGGATTGGGAGAGGGGAGGAGAGGAGAGGCCTGGACGCTGATCTGAGGAATGAGAAATGTAGAGATGGCAGTGAAAGCT
>NW_028156034.1:0-19000 GCF_963993115.1 Abramis brama | reverse complement strand
CAGAATTGGATTCCTTGTATCAAACAAAGCAGAAAAAAATGTAAGACTAAAGGAAGCTGATATATAACCTTTTCTCTTTTCGGCGGGGGCCAATTTGGATTTTATGGATAACTGCCACTAGGGGGGCCACCCCAACTTGTATCCATGGATTTTTGAAAACCTTAGGCCCATACCTAACACCCTGCCAAAAATCAAAAACTTTTCCAGAAGTGCCCAATTTTCATGAATTGCTAGCTATCGTCTTGTCTTGGGAGTCGAACTGAATTGTTCGGTTCACCGGCATAGATGCCGCCTCTGCCTTAGTTGAGCACGGACACTCCAATGTTTGGGTAAGATGATGACACACACAACTCGATGGGTAGCTGGCTGAGCAAGTTCAACATCAAAGATTAAACATTAAAAAATAGCACTCATATTCATAAATGAATGTGTATTATATTATTAGCTTCTACCTATAGTGAGAGATACAGATGCTAAACACATTAATAACAATCATTTTAGGTTTTATTCATTATTACTCATTACTGCCATTTTAGGTTTTATTACATTATTATTACATATTACTGCCATTTTAGGTTTTACTCATTATTACTTTGTATTTTTCCCAGTTAGCTTTTTCAAACTTCCACTTTCCTGTATTCCCTTTTCCCCTCATCTCATTATTTAACCTACAATTGTACATATTATAGGAAAATGATCACAACTTTCACAATTTATTATTCCTCCTAATTTATCTGAAACAATTGTTAGATCTATTGCTTCCACTTTTCCCCAAAAGCTCCACTGCCGCTAACTTCCACTTTTCCCCAAAAGCTCCACTGCCGCTAACTTCCACTTTTCCCCAAGAGCTCCCCCAGCAAGCAATTTTGCGTCTAATAGCCGTCAAAACACAGCCCAGACGTCTAGGCTAAAACGAGGCTAATTTTGGGCTGTCAGTGAAAATCTAATAGACGTCTAAACATAGCCCAAGAATAGACAGCTATTGAATGACTACATATATACGTCAAATAGACGTCTAACCATAGCCCAAGAATAGACAATTAGACAGCTATCGAATGACTATATTTATACATCTAATAGACGTCTAACCATAGCCCAAAAATAGACCAGTCATCAATTAGACAGCTATTAAACGACTACATATATACGTCTAATAGACAGGCAATATGGGTCTAGGCTAAAACAAGGCTGATTTTGGGCTGTCAGTGAAAATCTAATAGACGTCTAACCATAGCCCAAGAATAGACGTCATCAATTACACTACATATACATGTAATAGACAACAAAATGAGGCATAAGGATTCTTTTCACTCAAATATAACAGGTTCTCATAAATGAAAATCCATCCAAACTAATTGATTATAAAGGGATTTATTTAGAACAATTATATTAACAACTTAGACAACATTCAAACATAAAAATGAACAAATAAAATATTGGAAAATATGTAAAACAACTTAAGATACTAAAATTTTTAAGAATTAATTGTTAGCTTTATATCCATAACCACCACCCCCTGCTCTCCCTGGTGCTTGTTTAAAATGACCAGAAATTGCATTTTTTATTTCCCATTCAGTCGCCGAAGGAAAGTTGGTCATCACTGCGTCTGCCAAATGAGAAAAAGAAAAAAATTATTGCTCAAGAAAAGCATTGATGACAATCATTTTGAACTAATTACAGTCATTCACTTTTGCTAGGATGCACACTAGAGCTGGCCAATATAGAGTTAACGGAATATAGATTGAGACTATATAATTTATATCAATATAGACAATAATTTATATCAATATTATTAATAAATGAATAACAATAATTGAAAATTTTTGCCTGCATAATGGTGATGCACTAATTATATATATATACACACACACATATATACACACATACATATATTTTAGGGGTGTAACGATACACGTATTGAGCCATTCTGTACAAGGCTTTCGGTTCGATTTCAGTACGGATTTTTAAACAGAACTGTTCGTTAGACAATTTTTACTGCTGACCAAAATTTTTTAATTACAAATGTAGGCACGTCAAAAAGCGCGCTCATAATGTAAGAGAAATCATAACAAATCGTGACAACAATCGTGCTCTTTCAGGTAGTAAACATATAGACCTGCATTATATGACTGACTGACAGACAAGAACAGTTTGACTTAAAAATATCAAAATTGAAACTACTTCAGAAACAAAGACACCTACATCTTGGATTCCCTTAAGGTAAGCTAAAACATACCAAAATTTAATTTCAAAGTGAACTATCCCTATAAATCATTCTTTATCACTTACTCATATAACTCTAATGAACATAAAAAGATACTTATAGGGGTAGTTCACTTAAAAAAAAATCATGTAAGCATTTACTCACTTTCACTTGGTTCCAAACCTGTATGGCTTTCTTCTGTTGAACACACACAAAAATATATATATTTTGAAGAATGTTGGTAACAAGACATTTAATGGTAGTCAGTGACAAGTGTTCTGTATATTCAATTGCTGTACTTTGTTGACTGATTGCTGGATAATTGGCAATAAACAGTGTCTTTAAATCAAATAAAGTGGATAACATCACTCCAGTTGTGAGGTTTTTACACTGGCTATCTGTCTGTCAAAGAATTCATATCAAAATACTACAGCTGGTTATTAAATTAATTAACATTTTAAGGCCAAAGTAAATTCCTAATCTTCTGATGCATTATGAACCATCCAGAGCAGACCTCTCAGGTCATCTGGGACAGTAGCCAGCTACTTTTATATCAAATTTATAAGTCAAAATTAAAAAAAAAAAAGTCAAAACAAAACATGGAGAAGCAGCATTCAGTTTTTATGCACCATATCTGAAACAAATTCACTGAAAACTGAATGTATGCTGCATATTTTAATTTTTTTAAATCAAGTTTAAAGACTTTACTGTTTGCCACTACCTTTTATTAATTGGAAAGGAAAAAAATATTTTTTTTATAATTTCTTTTCATGTTGCACTATGTTGCTGTTAAGTTTTATGTAAAGTACTTTGAAAATTTGCATTAAATCAAAAACTATTATTTCTTACTCTAATCTAAAAACAAAAATATATTGGCATCTTTAATAATAATAAGAAATAGTAATGATAATATTCATAGTTTCATGCTTACCACCTTGAAATTTAGATATGGCCACACAGTTGCAATAACACGTGCAGTAAACGTTAACTTGTTGGAGAAAAATAGTACTCTGTCTGCAATGGTAATGTTAAAATGTCACGGTTTCTACACATTATAACAACTAACTAATTTAAACAATGAACATAACAAAAATAACACGCATACTTACAAGATCGAAGTAGAAATTTGAAGGTTTTCAGAGTGTTGCTCTCCGACAGCTGCCTCGTGTAAAATAAAATTGAAAATGGAGGAAATGTGTATCGCGAGATCTGGCTAAAGTGATCTAGTCGCGCAATGCCAGTAGTCCCAGTAGTCATGTCTCAGTAGTGTTTCGATTGTGCCATCTAGCGGTTGAGAAATCCCATTGCATTTGATTTAATTTGAAATGATAGACAGTCATATCGTAGATTGTGTATATGTTATGTTTATGTGTGACAGCAAACATTAAGCTGTGTGAGCGAAAACATTTGTAAGACTAATATTCTTATACTAGCTCGCTGGTCTGAATCAGGGCTATAGCCAAGCCGTACGTAGACCAGATTGCCTTGATTTCGCCAGGTGGGCTATAGCAGACCGCATATAGCCCGTCCAATTCGGAGCTAAATCGTGACTACAGATCGACCATGTAGTGAAATGACACATTGAACCTTGTAGATATCATTACCAATGCGAACGTGATGAAATATCAACCATGTCATGCACTTCCTGGCAAAAAACTACAATTAATCAGTTTAGACTAAAAGTGGGCTACAATAGCCGGGTCTGAAGTTGCAACCCTGTGCGGTGCAACGAGAACCGGGACGGGTGGTCTGGTCACACAGTAAGAAAATGATGTGGCTTTTCAGCATTCTGAACTCAAATACAAGTAATTACAACATTTTACATTGCATTTATTAAAACTTTAATTACATTTATAGCCTAGCCTACTTTGTAAAAAAAAAAAAAAAAAAAAAACTTTCAAGTTTTTGGCAGAACAAATTTTTACATCAATTGTAAAAACTATAAAATGCGAATTCTCAGAAAAGCAACAGTTATCCAGTTAATTTATCAACACAGCGCGAGTGTGACTCGGTAGCCTACTACAGTCGCCTACCACAGGACAGGATATAGCCTACCACAGAAAGTCAACCTGCAGAAAAATCCCTCTCAGGCGGGTCGAGGCATGATTGACATCATGACATGTGGCTTTACGAATGAATGTAAGTGCCGCTGCGAGATGCCGATGACAACAAGATCAGCACTATTGCCTACTACACGCTGCACATCTCTCAAGTTGAAACTCCAGGCGTACATCATGCAGAACTCCTCAACAAGTGAGTTATTTCATATATTTCAAATATTTCATTTAGGCCTATTTAAACTTTTATAAAAATGGTCATTTGTAAATTAAGAGGAGCGAAGTTTAAAGTAGGCTTATTCTGTGCAAAATATAATTTGATAATTGTGAATATTATAACTGTGAAACATGAACTGTTAAACAACCCTTTAAAAAAATAATAATTAAAAATAACGTGTGTGTTGTGTGTAGATTTGCTGTTTAATAATAATCAGTGCTGAGAGACAGAGATTTGTGTAAATGTAACTGATGCTTAGAGTTTTTGGCAACACTTTACAATAAGCTTTCATTTAGGCGATGATGACTTCTACATGCATTTATTAATCTTAAATTTAAAATTTTATTAAGTAGCCTAACAAGGATTAGCCTATAAAAGCTGTATTGCTCATTGACATGTTCTCTTATACATTTAAGTGTCAGTGTCAAGTCTGGTTTTAAGCAAATAGTTGCTTTTCAGCCATTCGTCACACACTCTCATTATTCTAACATCATGAAATATAGACCGTTTCTCGTTTCACCTTACCTAGAAATCTAAAACATGTTACATGCGACGATATAGACGCTAGATGGCGCGAGACTCTCCCGTGTTTCTGTTTATGTAAATGTTACTGAATCTGTTCCTCGGCTCTTCAGTGTGGAGTGTTTGTCCATCAGTGTCCTGCTGTGTGTCTGCTCTCTGGAAGATGATGAGGACTTCTGTTTGTTCCTCTGAGGGTATGATTATTCTTTAAACAACATATTATTCATTTATTAACACACTCGCGGTCAAAACATGAGTTTAGTGTCATTTGTTTTTGAATGAAGATCTGCACTGAAATAATAGAGTGTGTTTAATTTGATGTTCATCTTTTGTAGAAATGGATCAGTCTCTGGATGTTCCTCTCTCTGTAGAGGAGACCCGAGCAGAACCGGCCCAGAGTTCAGTGCGGCCATGTTTATTCACACACGAGGAAGAGTGTGTGTGAGTGAGGATGATGAAGAGCAGCAGGACAATCAAATTAGAAATGCATATTTGTATTGACTTTGTATTAAATAGTTTCTGTGACCAATTGGGTTTCATTATTTTTCAACATTACCTTTTAAGTTTCACTGTTAACTGGTTTCCCAAACTAAAGCATTTGACTTTATTAATCAAATAATTTAAGTAATTAAAATGTAAAATCAAAATCAATCATTTTATAATATAAAACCATTAAAAATGAAATGAAGCACTTATAAAAATGATGTCAGTTTTTTTTTTTCTTCAGCACACAATTCATAATATAAAAGGCACATTTTTAAACAGTTTTGTTTCAGATTGTAGAGTCACACTAGAGATTTTACAAGTGTTTTCAAGTTATTTGTGCAATATTAATAAATCAGTAAATGAACTGTTCATGCTGTCTGTGGATGAGATGAGATCCTGCAATTGAGAAAAGCGATTCAATGCTTAATTTTGCAAGTGCTCTTGAGGTTCTCTGTATTTTTGTGAATCCACAAATTTGTAAGTGTAAAATATTAGCAAAATGTGTAATTGATTTCTTGTCAATGTCTATTTAATATATATTTATATTATTAATTTATAATATATTATAAATTCATAATTGTCAGGATAGAAACCAGGAGATCGGAGGTAGGCTAAGTGATTCAAACACAGTTTTATTTACAGATGATCAGAGTGTAAGTTGAGTATTCATTGAATTCAAGTGTAGATTCCGTGAAGATAACTCGATGTGGGGCGAAAAGCAGGTAAGCACTTTCACTTCAGATAAGTTTATGTCAAGCAATCACAGTTCAGTAATATTAGTCTCTTCTCTTTCAGATGCGGTCGGCAGCAAGCAAGCTCTGATGAAACACTGGCAACTTGAAGGAACACAGGATCTCAGGCAGCATGGATTCAGACAGGATTTCTGAAGACATGCACAACAATGACATAGAGGTTAGTGTTTCAGGTAGGCCTAAGTATACATTACATGTTGGAGACTTGATGCATCAGAGGAAACGGAGACAATGGAATATGGTCTGTTCCTGTTGGAGGCTTGACAAAGACTGAAATCACAGTGAAGGTTTTATGAGTTGTCTGATGAGGTAATTGATTATGAACAGGTGTGTGCGATTAATATTCTGGAGAGAGTAATCTTTGAGTGGTGGATTGGAACGAGCTTGATTGATCTCTGACAATAATAGGCCTACTTTATTAATTTATGATATATTATATATATATATATATATATATATATATATATATATATATATATATATATATATATATATATATTATTTTGTTTTTTCACAGCTTTGAATGGTGTTTTCTCCTCTGACTGGTTAAATAACACACCAATCAACTTCACTTCACTCTGCCAGAGTAAGGCCTATAATAAATGTTAAATACAAAATTTTGCTACCTGATGTGTAGTTGATAAATCAAGAGAGATCACATCAGTTTATTTGCACGGAAAAGCTGATTTTCTTTTCTTTCCTTCATGCTATACAACAACTTCATTTAGTGCAGTGGTTCTCAAAGTGTGGTACGCAGGCTCCGTCTAGTGGTACGCAGAGGAATCACTGAATTTCGCACATAAGATCAAACCGGTGTGATCTTTTACTGTCTATTGTGTCAATTTGTGTGATCAGTCTTGGCTGGTCCCTGGAGCGTATGATACGATTACACCGGTGTAATAGAACGGCCAGTGCATTACGTGATCAACTGCTAAATTCAAATCGTGCTTTCGCACATTTTCTGGCGCTGAGCCAAAGACGGACGCGCGCCACTCAGGCGCTGTCAAATATCACAATTATTCAGTGTTTTTAACCACATAATATTTATTTTAGGTTTCAGACATTTCAATTCACATAAGTACTAAAAAAAACAATACATATAGAATTTGTAAAATACACACTGATGTCTATGGAAGCGGAAATAATACTTTCCATTATAATTAGACGACACGTTTTATTCATATCAGATTGTGTAAGTTACACATTGTGTAAGTAACTTTAAAGTTAACTCTATTCTTCTCCTAGTTCACCGGCCACTTACTTTCATGTATTTCGGGAGAAGTGGATGAATTCACGTGCTGTAAATCCACTGATTTAGTGCATTTCTGTACCGCCATTCCGGCTTTCTGTGTTTTCTCTGTTATACGGTAGGGGGCGCATTACACATCTTCTGAAAGAAGCAGAATCTCCTGATCAAAACATCAACATTAAACAGCATATGATTCAAAACTACCTAATGTTACTGAATTAAATATCGACCCAGTTCGAGGTATATGACTGTGCAACTGTGCAAGGACTGTGTGCATACCTGTAGAGGTCACTTGCATGCCGTCACCGTTTTCACAGACTCATGTTTTTGTAGTTTACACTGAGACAATAATGGTATAATTTTGTTACGACCCGGCTCAAAGTGATAACATAAAGAGGACACTTCACAAGATGGGTTTCAATAAAGAAAATATATGTTTATTTAAACAAATAATGTGTGGGGTCAAAACATAAGGTAGCCTAATAATAGTAAATATCAATACAACCTCAAATTAATAAATATTAATAAACTGTTGGAAATGTGGTTTGTAGCCTAGAGTTGTGGAAATCATACCGGGACACAAAAACTCAAGAACCTACTCTTCAAACAAAGACACAAAACAATAGAGAGAGAACTAGACAAAATCCAGTTGCTTCTTGAATAGGTTGACACAGGTGCAGTTTTCCTTAGGGCAATCCCGCCCAAGGAGGTCCTAGAATTCTCACAAGAAGTTAAATAACAGGGGCAGGGCTGTAACACATTCCAAAAACAAGCACTTTGAAACCTGTTTTCAAAAGTTTATGGTGTGACCCTCTTGGGTTTTCTGTTCACGGAAAAAACACGGAAATTTCCCTTTACTTCCGTTTTTCTTCCGGTAGGGCTATGGTATGCAGGCTGCGCAAAGAGTAGGCTACCAAAGAGTTATTACTATTACAAAAGTAAATATACCTTTTTTTGCTAAAAAAGAGCAACCCTCTATGGGCGGGCAAAGAGTATAGAAGCCCAAGAGGCGAAACTCAACAGAACGCTCCATAGCAACAGTTGCCCCCATGACGTGACTACGCGGCCGCCATTATGGACTGAAAACTGAAGGAAAACGCCGAAAAATAATGGGAGTCAATGGCACTGACCCAACTTAACATAGGCTAACAAAAACATAACAAAAACTTAACATAACTTAATTTTTTCTGGCCGTCATATCTAAATATGAAAAGAATTTAAAATAAATTAATGAGGATGACCGACGTTAAATGACGTTAAATGACAGAAAATGTTATGTCTATGTGTTGGTTATGCATGGCCTAATTACCCTTAGAAAAATAGTATTTTGGGACAAAATATTACTATAGAAGTACTATAAGACTACTAGGCTATAGAAATAATAGCGGCTCTAGGATATTATAGGTATTACAGAACATAACAGAACAGAACATACTTCTGTGATGTTCTGTAGCCTAATACCTCTATAATATTTGAAAGCTGCTATAGTATTTATATCGTACTTCTATAGTATGTCCCAAATTACTATAGTATTCCTATAAGATTACTATAATATTTTTTTTTGTCCCAATTCCCAAAATATGTATAAGATTCCTTAGTACTTTTTCATAATGGTAGGCCTATGTCCCCCACCGAATCGGCTTCATTAGCCTACCGCTTACGGTTTGCAAAGATACAATTATAAAATTACTGCAAACCTTTAATCAATATTTATGTTCTATTATGCATTTTCCTTGTTATATGAATAACAGAAATTCATGAAATAATATATAGGCAGACACACAGTAATAAGATATAAGTAATAAGATATTTATTCAAATGTTGATTTTGAAATTAGTGAACATCACCAAATATAGGCTATGATTTGGAAAAATAAATAAATAAATAAAATTATAAATGAGCATTTCTAAAGACAGTTAATCTTTTACATAGAATATCACAAAAATATTAACAACTTGTTTTTTCAACATCCTCAGTGAAAGTGCACACAGTGAACGTTTCAATGGCAAGAAAAAAAACAATCTGTAAATGTCCTATTACAGGCGGAAAGGTACAAAAAAGATGTGCAATCTAGCAAGTGCACACATGAACTATAAACTGTAGGCTACTAAAATGGAAGTGGTGCCATTATCTCAGTAATCAGACACCACGATCTATTGTGTGAGCATTTGTGTATGGGACGTTTTTTTGTAGTTTTTTCTTTTTGTGAGAGAAGAGGCATTGATTTTGCCATTGACTGGCGCTAACGATTTCAGCAGCTTTCAATCCATAATGTCGGACGCGCCTCCGCAGCGCCATCTACAGACTGTTACCCATAACACAACAGAGTTTCGCCTCTTGGGATTCTATATGCGTTCTTTTGTATCGTAAGAGCGATCTATTGTTCACCAAACACATATTAAGTTTCGGAGACCTGCATAAGTTGGAAATCCCCCTTTAACTTTTGCCATGGGCCTGTTGATGTTCAACTGCATTAACATATTTCAAGGTATGTTAGGCTACTGCATTGATATGTTGCTGCAATCATTCTTTAATAGTGCCGTTTTTAACGATGACTCGTTTAGCGTGATCAAGGCAGTTTTGGTGATTTGTTCCGTTCTTACCGAGGGCCAGACAACTGTGCTGCAGGTAAGTTTATATGATATTTTGTAAGTTGTTTGCTAACCAGAGATGTCCTAATTTTAGATAGGCTATAGTGTATTTGTGGTTAATGACCAAATTGAGTAATTTTACAGAAATCTGCCCGCTGTTGTTTTGCTGCTGTGTGGCGGCTCGTTACTGCGACGTGCGACCCGTGGTGCTGTGCTGTGGAGACTGGAGAGGGTGCGCGCTCAAGTCCCAGGGACTACCGTGATTTAGAAGCGCAGAGTTGTGTGAGCGGGGCTTTATGTGAGTGTGTGTTGATGAGAGCGTGTGTTAATTGTGCGAGCGCATGTTTGTGTGAGCACGTTTTATGTGAAACAGTATGTCTCTATGTGAGTGTGTGTCCATGCGTGTTTGAGTGAGCTTAGTGTGAACGCGTGTTTGTGGTGGTGTTTGTGTGTGTGGAAGTGTGTGCGTGTGTTGAGATGATTTGGTATTGAATTATTTTTTTGTTATTGATTGATTTAACTGTAGGCTATTTTCTTTAATTTGAATTATTATTATTATTTTTGTGGCTTGTTAATTGCGTTCTTGAGTAGTCTACTGTTGGTGGTTATTGCCACCGCTCTTATAGGCTACTGTCAATTACTTTATAACCACCATGGGCTATTAGCTGCTGGGATTAGGAGGATTTACTTTATCCATTTATATTTTTGTTTGTTTATTGTGTGGGTTGGGATTTTTAGTTATAAATTTGCATGACGGTGTGAATTGAGGTTGTTTTTATATGGATCCTTTTGTTTTCATTTTTTTATTTCTCTTTCCCAAATGTTATCCCATGGGATATTGATATTGACTGTTCAAGATCCGATTTAGCTGGTGACCACTTTATGACATCAGTATACTTTTCCCTTTGTTTGAATGTTATTGTGTTTGTAACTTGTGTGTTTTTTTCCCTAAAATAATTTATTGTATAATTATTAATTATACTTTTACATCTCATTGGGTCTCATTCATGAAACACGAGCAGAACGAATTTTTGTGTAAATCGTGTGTAAAGTGGTTCTGGCGTAAATTTCGGATTCATTAAAATGTTCGTATTTCCCAAATGTTAGTTGGTACGAAAGAAATCTACACCTGGTCCCAGCCACGCGTAAATAGTGCGTTTAACATCCGAACGTTTTGCTCATTAATAAGGCTGCATTTTAATTCACCGTAATCGGGTAGCTACATATTTACACAGCATTTTGAAAAAAATATTATATGGTAATTACATACGGTTTTTCTTTTTACTTTTATTACGAGAGCCAGTAATAGCATCTGCAAACGGAACACAAGTCCGCAAGTATTTTTTTTATTTTATTTTTATTTATTTATTATATTCAAGCTGTTTATTCTTTTTTTTTTTTTTTTTTTTTTTTACAAGTCCGCAAGTCACAGATTAACAGATGAAACTCCATTAACTGCATCTGTAATATGCTGCCAAGCATTTTTACCTAAAGCATTTAGGTATTACCTAAAAAATCCTTTTTTTTAGGACCTGATACGCCGTATATGCTTGAAAATAAAATATGGCGTTTTGAATGAACTTCTGATAATAAAACTTCAATTTCTGCATCTGAGAAATTTCTCTTCTTCATTCGCTTTTGAGAAGACATGTTGAAATCCTTCGTTTCCTGTCATAATATGATGCCCATATATAGTTGTCAGTCGGTTTTAATGGGCGGGATTTATGGTAATTAAGAATGAGCGTGCACGCGCGTCCCATTTACGACTGATTGGAATTCATTAACACACACACACATTTCACTATCAAATCTGACGTTTACGAAGTATTTGTGAATCAGGAGAAGAATTTTCGGGAATGTCTCTTTACGCGCAAATCACTCACATATTTACTCGTATATTTACGAATGTTTCATGAATGAGACCCATTGAGTGTTAAATAAAGAGAGTACACATCTCTGCTTGTTCTTTCCATTTATTTGGAAACCCTGTAGTTGGGAGCATTTACAAAACATATTCTATATCTTCAATAGCCACATTTTCATTTTTAGGCCACCAAAACGCTGTCTTCGGTTAAATGAATGTCCAAAATGCATAAAGTTTTCTGTTTTTAGATGAAAACGGTGTCATGTAAACGGCCCTAAAACATTAAACGGAACACTTGTCCACACGGATCCGATTAAACGATTAAAAACGCTGTATTTTTCATCCCAGGACAGTGGATGGCAAGGCAATGTCACTATAAAGAAATACACATGTGCATCACCGTTTTCATGGAGACTATCACTGTATCGTTTTCAAAAACTTGCACTTTTTAAACTTTTTTCAAAAGTTTGCAGGCCCCCCATAACGCCGTTGTCGAATTAGCCTAAATGAATGCCACAATCGCATAAAAAGATGTATTTACCGGTATTTGAAAATGTTGTCGAAATGGACCCCAAATTATTCAACTTAGCCAGCTAAAGGCCCGTTCACACCAAAAAAATAAATAAATAAAAATAACTATAAAGATAAGATAACTATATAGGCCTATCAGTGTCCCCACACCAGCAGATATTGTTCTGTTTATTCTAAGCGCGTGCTTGTCTGTCCAATGCTAGAGCTTGTTACAGTTGTTTATATCGTTCATCAGCTGGATAAAATCGTTCTGAAAGTGATTCAAACAACATCGTTTCTCTGTGCCATTATATGGTTATAGTTCTGTGAACTCTGCTATTCTTTAATATTGAGAACGATTTTTAGAACAAGCCTATATCTTTATCGTTATCTTTAGTAGGCTACTTGATGTGAACGGGCCTTACAAAAGAATGTGTAATAAATGTAATATTTGTGAGCTAAAACAACAAAAAATTAATTTGCAAATGCAAACATAATTTGTAAAATGTGAAAATAGTTCAAACTAGAAGCTGACAATTCAAAGAGTTTCCTTCATCCTTCCTTCCACTCATCCAAGAGCTCGTTTAATTCGAGGCTTCATCAGAGACAGTCGAAGCTCTTGATGCCCAGAGACGCATTCAAATCTCACAGCGCTCTCTGACTTATTACAGGCGTATGTGTAAGAAAAAGTATAATCTTTCAAATTTGTAACTTTCGAAGATTCGTCGATGATGGTACAAATGTGAGAATGTGAGATTATTTGCTTGTTAATTTCAAATTATTAGATCCCAGCAAACATTGGTCCGACGGCAACGTCGTGTCCCTGGCCAAAAATAGTCACGGTAGGACGGCATAAATCGGTAAAAATATGTAACACAGAACATTTCCTAAAAATGCATTCAGATACATTTGTACATGTCTACAGTTCTCTGGGGTTGCATGTATAATTGTTATTTTGACTTTTAGCTACGTGTAGTTCAATATATAGTGTATCGGGTGAGAGGACGTCACCTGGTGACGTCTTTTACACGTGCATTCATGACCCTCTATGAAATCCTTGTGAAATATGCAAAAGCTGTGCTTAATCCTTGCATGGTTAATACTGCAATAATTAATTTAATTGCCCAAGTAGTTTTTAAGAGGTTGTGAAGACGTCCACTGACGTCTTTTACACGTCTTGTCAAGCAAGACAGAAAAAAAAAAAAAAAACAGGAATTATCTTTATGAAATACACGATTTGTATACAAAGTAAATATATTTACTTTATCTTGTTTAAAATAAATTATAATCACAAAGTGCCCAGTGTGGTAATTGATGCAAAGCCACTGCATTTAAAGTCGTTTTAAGTGGACGTCCAGTAGGTGACGTCCTTTACACGTGCATTTATAGTCCATCATGACCCTCTATGAAATCCTTATGAAATATGCAAAAGTATTATGCTTACACCTTGGTTGACACTGCAATAATTAATTTAAGTGCCCCAAGTAGTTTTAAGAGGTTTTGAAAAGACGTACACTGCTTTACACGTCAAAACTGTGCCACCGGGATGTTGTAGCAAATCTCGCGATATTGCAAAATCCCGCGATATGATATATTATCTCGCGATAAAGCGATAAAGTAGCCATTTTCCCGTTTTTCTACAACCACGAGGCGAGCAGGATTTGAGGGTGCATTGGTGTGTTGCCGAAGTACTAAAAATCTGCTGTTGGGTAAGTACATTTTGTATTATAAATGTAACATTAGACATTCTCTGTTTCAACAGAGTACCCGCCTTCAATGAAGTTAACGCTTGCATGGGCCAGACTCTCTGTACAAATTTTATTTAATTTTATTTTACATTTATGTACGAGAGTCTGGTAGAACCAGGCTAATTTTTTCTGCCGGTGAGACCAAATTTTGTTATAGGTCGCGCTGGCGCGACCGCAACATTGTTAAAACATTGTTAAAACATCGCAAAAAATAAAAAAATAAAAATGAAAGCGGAACGAAACTGCGCAACTCGTTTGTGCTCCACGGACCGTTTATTCAGTAAAATAACATGGTTATTTTCCGACATTTTCAAAAAAAAAGTACGTAATTTACCTAGAAATTAGCCTTTTTCTTTTTTTTTTAAACCATATTCTCTTTCCTCAGATGCTGTGATGAGGTAGAGCCCAAATGCTACAGACTCAGACATAGATGCAGCAGTGGAGGAACACCTGAAGAACGCTCCAGGAACAGCTGAGGGTGGTGGATTTAAAAAATGAGCCATAAACAAAACAAAAAACATAAAGCCATAAACAAACTTAATAGACTCTAAAAACTTTTATTTATGGCTGTTTAACAGTAATGCAAGACTGTTAGTAACTGAAACTTAGTACTGCCACAGCTCTGACTTCTATTCATCAATGATGGCATATTATAAGACTCTAAAAATAGAATGCGTTGACTGTTCCTGTACTTTTGTTATATTCTGGTTTGATTAATGTCTGCTTAACCTTAATGTGAAACTGATAGAGAAAATGCCATTACCACAGAATTTACCACATTGTACTATTTCTATTATCTTTTTTGAATAATAGCTGTTTAACAACTGGAAGACATTTCAAATGTAATATTCACAATAAAATGTTATGCTAAATTATAGCACTATTTTTTGCTTTTGTCCACAAATAATGTGTTGATGTACACGTGATTAAACGGTTTTATAGACGTCCAGGTCTGACCGGACCGATTTTGGACCTTTTTAGAACCTTTGTCAAGTTAAGATGTGTAAAAATAGCCTAAATGACTGCCTTTCACGATGTTACACAATATGGGTGTGATTATTTTATATGCAGGATTATATATACACATACATTTGGCAGCAACACATCTTATAAACATCCAGAAGAACTAAAAAAATAAATAAACCCATTTAGACGTCCAGGGACGCGCAGAAAAGACGTGGAATTCACGGCCAGACGACGTCAAAGACGTCGGTTCAACTTTCATTTTGGAACTATTTTTCAACCATGACGGGACGTCTCGGACGGACGTCTTTTCAACGGACATTAAACGTCCAAATGTTTGCTGGGATATAACACAGACAATTCTATTGAACTAATTTCACTTTCAGTTTCACTTCAGGATGGAATACTGACAGCAACTTCTGAGTTGCACACAAGTTTTAATCTTTTTACTCGGTAAAGAATGTCGGGGTTCTGACCATATGGCACAAAATCTCAGCACTTTTGATTCTTACGCTATTTTTAAGTTAGTCATTTCATCTGAATCTCAACATTTGTGTCTGGAAATAGTGATCAATGACATTTTATTACTTGTAATTACTTGTAGGCCTATGTGTTTTGAATATTCACCTATTTAATCATATATCCACCCTCAGATTTCAGACTTCGTTCATTTGTTTTAACATTAGCCTACTCTTTTATTCAGTGCAGCCGTGTCTCGTTTTAATTTTCGTTTTCGTCTTGAGACTGTTGAATTTTAAAAGTAATATTCAATATTATCCATGCGCTCAACGCTTGAGCATTTGCAGTTCTGTGTTATTACACAGTGTTATTACAGTCTAATGGTTTAACATCAACTTATGGCAAAGTAGCCATATGTCAAAACATGTAAAAACGCAACTTTAAAATTGAATGGCACTGGACTTACACAACAATGACAAAGCTATATTTAATGAAATCTAAAATACAACGGATAAACTTAACAGTGGTGTTTACCGTGCGCGTGCCATACTTTCTGACGCGTCACTCAGCGCGGGGGGATTTTCTCGTTCTGAGAAACATTTGAAGTAAAAAGCACATGCAGCGCACATCATGAGTCACACAGCAAGGGTTTCCGCATTTCACCTCTCTGCACTCTACTTTCCTGCACACACTACTATAATCCGAGGCCTGGCGATGCAAGAATGATTGACTTATGACTTTACGAATGACGGAGCAATTCATGTGGGCGGGCGCAGGATCAGCACCATTCAAGTCGCATATGCAAAACATTAGCCGGTTAAAACACCGCATCTAATACTGAAGTTGAACAAACTCCCGACGCACATCTATCATGCAGAACTCCTCAACAAGTGAGTTATTTCATTTATTTAAACTGTTATAAAAATGGTAATTTGAAAATTAAGAAGAGCGAAGTTTAAAGTAGGCTTATTCTGTGCAAAATATATTTTGATAGGCCATGTGAATATTATAAATGTGAAACATGAACTGTTAAACAATCCTATTTGTTGTTGTTATTATTAAACAGCACTACAATAACAACGAGTGTGTTGTGTGTAGATTTGCTGTTTAATAATAATAATCAATGCTGAGTGACAGAGATTTGTGTAAATGTAACTGATTACAGCTTAGAGTTTTTGGCAACACTTCCCAGCAAACATTTGGACGTTTAATGTCCGTTGAAAAGACGTCCGTCCGAGACGTCCCGTCATGGTTGAAAAATAGTTCCAAAATGAAAGTTGAACCGACGTCTTTGACGTCGTCTGGCTGTGATTTCCACGTCTTTTCTGCGCGTCCCTGGACGTCTAAATAGGTTTATTTATTTTTTTAGTTCTTCTGGATGTTTATAAGATGTGTTGCTGCCAAATGTATGTGTATATATAATCCTGCATATAAAATAATCACACCCATATTGTGTAACATCGTGAAAGGCAGTCATTTAGGCTATTTTTACACATCTTAACTTGACAAAGGTTCTAAAAAGGTCCAAAATCGGTCCGGTCAGACCTGGACGTCTATAAAACCGTTTAATCACGTGTACATCAACACATTATTTGTGGACAAAAGCAAAAAATAGTGCTATAATTTAGCATAACATTTTATTGTGAATATTACATTTGAAATGTCTTCCAGTTGTTAAACAGCTATTATTCAAAAAAGATAATAGAAATAGTACAATGTGGTAAATTCTGTGGTAATGGCATTTTCTCTAACAGTTTCACATTAAGGTTAAGCAGACATTAATCAAACCAGAATATAACAAAAGTACAGGAACAGTCAACGCATTCTATTTTTAGAGTCTTATAATATGCCATCATTGATGAATAGAAGTCAGAGCTGTGGCAGTACTAAGTTTCAGTTACTAACAGTCTTGCATTACTGTTAAACAGCCATAAATAAAAGTTTTTAGAGTCTATTAAGTTTGTTTATGGCTTTATGTTTTTTGTTTTGTTTATGGCTCATTTTTTAAATCCACCACCCTCAGCTGTTCCTGGAGCGTTCTTCAGGTGTTCCTCCGCTGCTGCATCTATGTCTGAGTCTGTAGCATTTGGGCTCCACCTCATCACAGCATCTGAGGAAAGAGAATATGGTTTAAAAAAAAAAGAAAAAGGCTAATTTCTAGGTAAATTACGTACTTTTTTTTTTAAAATGTCGGAAAATAACCATGTTATTTTACTGAATAAACGGTCCGTGGAGCACAAACGAGTTGCGCAGTTTCGTTCCGCTTTCATTTTTAATTTTTAATTTTTTGCGATGTTTTAACAATGTTGCGGTCGCGCCAGCGCGACCTATAACAAAATTTGGTCTCACCGGCAGAAAAAATTTGCCTGGTTCTACCAGACTCTCGTACATAAATGTAAAATTAAATTAAATAAAATTTGTACAGAGAGTCTGGCCCATGCAAGCGTTAACTTCATTGAAGGCGGGTACTCTGTTGAAACAGAGAATGTCTAATGTTACATTTATAATACAAAATGTACTTACCCAACAGCAGATTTTTAGTACTTCGGCAACACACCAATGCACCCTCAAATCCTGCTCGCCTCGTGGTTGTAGAAAAACGGGAAAATGGCTACTTTATCGCTTTATCGCGAGATAATATATCATATCGCGGGATTTTGCAATATCGCGAGATTTGCTACAACATCCCGGTGGCACAGTTTTGACGTGTAAAGCAGTGTACGTCTTTTCAAAACCTCTTAAAACTACTTGGGGCACTTAAATTAATTATTGCAGTGTCAACCAAGGTGTAAGCATAATACTTTTGCATATTTCATAAGGATTTCATAGAGGGTCATGATGGACTATAAATGCACGTGTAAAGGACGTCACCTACTGGACGTCCACTTAAAACGACTTTAAATGCAGTGGCTTTGCAATCAATTAACCAAACTGGGCACTTTGTGATTATAATTTATTTTAAACAAGATAAAGTAAATATATTTACTTTGTATACAAATCGTGTATTTCATAAAGATAATTCCTGGTTTTTTTTTTTTTCTGTCTTGCTTGACAAGACGTGTAAAAGACGTCAGTGGACGTCTTCACAACCTCTTAAAAACTACTTGGGCAATTAAATTAATTATTGCAGTATTAACCATGCAAGGATTAAGCACAGCTTTTGCATATTTCACAAGGATTTCATAGAGGGTCATGAATGCACGTGTAAAAGACGTCACCAGGTGACGTCCTCTCACCCGATACACTATATATTGAACTACACGTAGCTAAAAGTCAAAATAACAATTATACATGCAACCCCAGAGAACTGTAGACATGTACAAATGTATCTGAATGCATTTTTAGGAAATGTTCTGTGTTACATATTTTTACCGATTTA
>NW_028156035.1:0-4000 GCF_963993115.1 Abramis brama | reverse complement strand
CCACTTCGAGCACTGCCCGGATCTACTTCCCATCCTTACGACCACCCCAAAAGCTCTGTCCCCTGTTCATTCTAGGGCCTTGGCCCTTCTTGATTATTGTTTCTTTAGGTAACTTTGCCATTGTTTACTTTCTCAAATAAAGGGTAGATTGTTGCCCATTGAATCTAAAAACAGAAGCTTCATATGTCTGAAAAGCTATTTGTTGGCTAGGACAATTACACCCCAAATTACTATGGTTTTAAATCATATTGTTTTCTGCTAGAAATAAAGCATAAGATATCAGCTAATGTTGTAACTCGTGTGTCTTGTGTTGCTCAACGTCTAAGTCACATTTTGGCACTTCACAGTGGAAGGATATCTCTCATAGAGATGCATGAAACTTTGGGATAAAGACATGGCTAAAACATAATACAATTTTTTGTTCAAACTTAGCTCTAACATAATGACTGTTTTAGGGATGTCCCGATCACATTTTTTTGTGTGCTCACGATCCGAAAAAATTAAATAGAATGGCAAGACAGTCTTTTATCAAGGAAGTCCAGTTCTTAAAGGGCTTTAATTGGAGCTGCTGCAAGATATTGTCTATACTCTTACTCCCACTTTGAATTTCGCATGTACGAACACACCGGTGTCATTAGAACGGTCAGTGCATCACGTGATCAACTGCTAAATTCAAATGTGCTTTGGTGTGTTGGCTGGCGCTGAGCCAGAGTTGGACATGCTCAGCACTTGTCATATATTTATATTAACACATAATGTTTATTTTAGGTTTCAGACATTTAAATTCACATAAGAAATAAAAAAACCCCAACATATTTAGAGTCAACACTGATGTCTATGGAAGCGGAAATAATAATCCTTTCCATTATAATTAGACGACATGTTTTATTCATATCAGATACACATTGTGTAAGTAACTTTAAAGTTTACTCTGTTCACTGGCCACTTACTTTTATGTATTTCGGGAGAAGTGGATGAATTCACGTGTTGTAAATCAAACAGATACGATTCTCTGAACAGCGGCTGTAGCGGACCCCGCCCGAATGATGGCCAAAACTTTATTGATGTTAATGAAGTTTATTGAGTCCGTTTTCACTCCATAAATAACCGTAAGACTCCAAAAATCACCGTAAGAGCTAAACAAACAAAGTACAAGAAGCGCGAATTACCGACTAGTTCAAAACTCTATCATTAACATTAACATACAGCGAATTACACAAAACAGTCATTACAACAAACAGTTATCAAATATATATACAGACCTTATGCCTTTTCGGGGGGTGCTTAACAAGTTGCAAACGTTGCAGCTGCGAAACAACTCTGATGAACTTGAACTGCGTGCTCTCCCTTTCCTTCCCCGTAGACTACAATACCCGTCAAAATAAAAGTCCCTCCTTAGTAAAACAGATAATGCATTTCTTAAACCCATTTAAACTCACATAAATATAAAAATGTGTTCAAAAACGAATTAGAATATTTATCAAAGCAAAGTCTGTTACAGCGGCACAAACTAACAAGGCGGAGCCCATCATGCATATTGCTCAACTAACACTGTCATTTTTTCTTTTTCAGCTGGCTTTTTGGTTGATTAGATCCACTGTCTGTCTTGGTTTTCTCTTGCAGCTGCACAGCCTGTGTTAAAATGTTTTTATCAAGTACAGTAAAAAAATTTTTTTAAAGGAACCGTATGTAAGAAATGTATTTCAATTAATCATAAAATGGCCCTGATATGTCACTAGACATTAAGAAATCATGTTCATTTCAAATACTTATATCACTGACAACAGTAGTCCGGCCAGGATATTGTCATTTAAAAGTGAAGTTGCAGCCCTCAACTGATGTTGATGTTGTCATCTTGTGTTTTGACCTGATGCTCCGCCCTCCACCTATCTACCAATCACAAAGTCAGTAGTGTTTCAGCATCCGGGTTGCCAGCTCAGCTCTAGTTACCACAGCTGCAGCTACAAACGTGTCGGATAAAAAATGTTTTTGCGATACATAATTACTTCGCAAAACATCTCTCATGAAGCATAAACATAATTAACAGAAAAAGAACGTACTGTGTAGGACTCGTCACTTGCCATTGGAAGCTCCTTGTAGCAGCCTACGTTCCTGCTGGATCCTGCAGCCTAACTGGCAACCTCGAGTCAGGGGGGAGGGGGAGGGGATACACCGCTCTACAGTAATTTGAAAGTGATTGCAGTACCAGTTTTGGCCACAATCTTACATACGGTTCCTTTAACTTAACATTTAAGTACAGTACAGTTTTTATTTAACTTTTAACTACAATACATTTTCATTTAATCTTTATTTAAGTACATTTTTTATTTCACTTTTAGGTGAGATACATTTTATTTTCATTTAATCATTATTTAAGTTTTTTTATTTACCTGTATGTAAACAGCACAGTGCAGTGTTAATGTTCAAACTGGGTTTTTTTACACTGTATAAAAAGGGGCTGACAATAATAAATATTATTATTAGAAATAAAACTGCCTCGTTTTTGAGCTGTGCATAGCTATAGCTGATTAGTTAGGCCTACTACACCAAGTATTTTAATATTGGTCATTATGGTGGTACTTGGAGAGAGAAATGGTTCTGGAGAGCCAGAGGTTCTGCCTCTGAGCTAAGATTTAATTTTTTTTTTTTTTTTTTTAACAGGATAAGATGGATACTGTCAGCAGACCTACATTAAAGGATATTACAATACAGGTTAGTATTCTTTGTTTAAATTAAATATTTAATGCTATTATAGTATTCACTCACTACTCCAGGTAAGTATAAAAAAATATATTAGTTAACACAGAAAGTATATTGAGTTAAATAAAAATGTCAATAAATAAACAAATACATAAAGTGGAAGAATAATAAAATGGACTGAACAGTTTACAACAGTGTCACATGAACATAGAAACTGTTGACTAATTTTCTCTGAATAAATAATTTCAAGTACAAATAACCATTTAATGAAAATCAATGTCTGGTGCCAAGTGAAACAAATTCAATTAAACTTACTATTATGGATTTCTCTACATAACCCCTTATTTTGCCAGGTCTATAAATCAGTAACTTTCTATGGTCAGGGAAATCTGTCTGAATGTGTTTGTAATTCGTTTCACCGCTTTATGGTGCTTATGAAATTTGTGAAAATCAAGCGTAGCGTTAGTTCTGTCAGGTCATGTTAGTCAAGCTCGCATCAGCTGACCCTCAGCTGATCCACATCTACCTATAGGAATACGACGCCTATCACTGTACACATATATAAGCTCCTTCAGTATTATCATCAGCTATCGCGTTTCTCAGGAGCGAATTACCCTCCTCCATCCCCAGCTCCTCCTGTCGTCAGTCGGGATTTGGCATTCTGATTCCCCTTGAATCAGAATAAATTCTCGAAATATGTTGTACTTTAAAAATTGGAATTAAATATATTTGCAAACTTTCATGTTGGTTCTGTTCTGTTTACCCCAAGGGGGATTATTGCTGCTCTCCCTGCTCTTATCGATGCTAGGCTGCATGGATGTGAAGGGAGTTCTCGCCCAGAACGGAACCATACCGCCAATCCAAACTGTATGCTAATTGTCAATTGTATTTGACGGTAGTGGTCCTGACAGAACTAGAGGTTGTGGACCCAAACACACTAGGGTATAGTTTATAAACTCCACCTTTGCAGGCCTGATTTGTTGCTAGGGTGAGTAGTGGCCGAATAAAACACAAACTGGCCTCTTTACTCTAACAAGCAAAACAAGACAACTCAAGATACCCCTATCCCGTTGTCACTAAGGCTGTAAGTGTGATAAGTGTCCCGCTCGGGTCCTCATTTGATCAGATGCTAGCTACCAACTCTTTTGAAGCGCTGTATCCTATCCAGTGGTGCCAAAGGAACTCTGAATTGCGCAGGGATTCAGAGAACTATCTGGGGGTCCAAGTGTTCACTGGAGGAAAAAACTTGCCTGACCGCTTTCCTTCACTGATTTACCTCTTTCCTTTATGTTTAAAGCTG